>NW_027212819.1:0-72240 GCF_030788295.1 Drosophila virilis
ACACCAATTCCGATGTTCCTGCACCCGCCGCTTGGCTGGCTTTCAGCTATTGCTGCTGCTGCTGTTGACCATGTCGTTTTTGTGTACAATTTAATTTCATGGCGATTTGTTGAGAGACGACAACGACAACGCTTGCCGCTTGTCAGCGACAAGTCATCCAGCCAGTCAGCCAGCTGCCGTTGCCGCTGCCGCTGCCTCTGTCAGTCGTTCATCATCCGCACTCACATCCACATCCACATCCGCATTCGTATTCACATCCGCATTGTCATTGCTTTTGACAGAGTTGCCGCACAAATTGCATGGAGAAATGCGTGGGTGTAAGTGTCATAGGTGTCGCTTAAGCTTAAACTGCATTTGAGCTGAATGGGGATAGCTCAGTAAGGGGCGAGCATAGGGATTAAAAGGGAAGAGCTGGTTGTGGGGGAAGGCTTGTAACCATTGTTGCCATTAAACATGTCACTAGCGCTTCCTTTTTGGTGGTTTAACCCCTCACTGTGCCGCTATATTTATGTATGTTTTACGTGGAAACACACAACATGGTTGTGCTGTGTTTGACTCTGGCATGTGTGTGTGTGTGTGTGTGTCTGTGTGTCTGTGTGAGTGTTGTGTCGGTGTGCATTTTGAGTGATTATGTCGATATCATTGATGTTGATTTATGATGATGACATGTGAGCGTTGGCGGCGTTGAATGCATGTGTAAGAAATTGGAGTGACAAATGGCATACAAAATGAAATGAGAGAGAGAGAGCGAGTGAGTCACTCAAAGAGAAAATGAGATAGAGAAAGTATTACATATGTGTTCGTGCGGACTCTCGCATTTTGTTGCCTGCGAATAATTTGAGGACATCACAATATGTCATTAAGTTATGAGTTGGTATAAAAACACAGAGCACATATATAAATAATGATGGACGGGATTAAAAGTAAATAAAGCTTACGCAATGGACTATAATTAGTGTAATCTATGGGGTAGCTATTGAGCTAATTGAGTTAAAATGATGGATTATAATTAATACATAAGGATGGATGGTCTAAAATTAATATTGTGAAATAGGATAAACCACCGACACCTGATGCTCAATGTGCGTATCAGAACAAAATTATATACAAATCTTCAATTAAACGTTTCTTCAAACTTAAAAAAAAATAATTAAAAAAATTTTAAAAACATTGCGAATAATCAAGACAACATTTTTTTATAAAAAAATTATACTAAATAAATAATAGAGAGAGAGAGAGAGAGGAGAGGAGAGGAGATAAGATGAGGGGAGCGAAGAGAATAGAAGAGGGAAAATTTAAGTCCTTTAATATTGTAATATTGATTATTTTCTGATCAACGCACACAGACAAAAATACGATATATTTAAACTAAAGTCCGCCACCTCAACAAGTAAACGAAATCGAAAAAAAAAACTCATACCCGGCGCTAAGCTTGGCGCATCTTGAGGTATTCGCGAGTGTTGGCGACGACGTCGAGACTTTGAGCCGCGTTGTAGTTGAATTTACTCGCCTCGTGGGTTTTACGGGGCGTATGCGTACTATGGAGCCAAGAGAAGGGTGGGGCAAAATTCAATTGAAGTAAAATGAAATTAAAATAAAATGGGTAATGAAATTAATTTAAAATAACAATAGAGCAGATGTTAAGGGCCGTAATAAGGCTCAGCTGCAGTCTCGTGTGGCTGCAGCCACCACAACCAGGACACGTCGGCATCCAACCGCGAATGCAGCGAGCCGTGCCGGCAATTACGACTGCTCTTGTTACATTCGTGGAATGCATTTTCCAAAGTACATTTTAAGCCCCAAAACCCAGAAAATAAATCCGGTAAATGGCAAAGCTACTTACGATCTTCGACGCACATCAGACCATCGGGCATCAGCTTGAGGCCCGTTGGACAGGCACAGGATATGCGCGGACTGCGCTCATTGATGCGCGGCGCCGGCAGGCAGAGATGTGAACAGTGGCCATTAACCGCTTGGCAGTGATTAATGCCATCGGGCTGGCGATAAGGATGATACACATGGATGACCATGGGATGTTGGAGCTGTGAATGAAGAGAAGAGCGTCAAAATAGAAGGAATGTTTATCCAGGATAATATAAAACTAACCATATGCATAGCTGTGATGGGTTCTACACCCTCCCCAGTAAATTTGTTGGCCTTGAAGACCGTCTGCTTGTCCCAGTCGGTCCAGTAGATGTAATCCTCAAAGGTGCTTATGGAGAACGGATGCCGCATACTCCGTCGAGTAAAGGATCTGTCTGCGCTGTGAGCCATCGTAGTTGGCCGAGGAGATGACATTCAGTTTGCCATCCACCCAGTAGATGCGCTTCCTAACCAAATCCAAGGTTATTCCATTGGGCCACTTCACATCGTAATTGATGATAGTCGTGCGATGGGAGCCATCCATGCCGGCGCGTTCAATGCGCGGCGAGGCGCCCCAGTCGGACCAGTACATCCAGCCCTCGATGGGATCGAGCGCTATGGAGCGGGGTATGTCGAGCGCATCCTCGATCAAAACCTTGCCCATGTTGCCATCGAAGTTGGTCAGCTCGATGGTGCACTTGTGCGTGTCCGTGTAGTAGACGTGGTTGTAGATCCAGTCGACGGCCAGGCCATCCGAGGTAACCGATGACTGCTTTAGGACAACGGTCTTCTCGTTGCCCTCATCGATCGGCGCCTTGTAGATGCTCTGCGTGGTCACATCGCTCCAGAAGATCATGCCCGTGCGGAATACAAAATCTAAGGCTGTCGCCGACTTGGTATTGTTCACAATTGATGTGATTTCCATGTGATCCAGCGAAATCTTGCGTATGTCTTGGCGACGCGCCAACAGGAGAGAGGCGTGTCCCTCCGCCGCCTTGCAGCGCGTGTGATTGCGCGAATCGCGCATATAGCCCGCCTCGCATTCGCACTTAAAGCTGCCGATTTCATTAACACAGATCTGGGAGCAGACACCAGGCTCTTCGCACTCATCTATGTCCACACAATGGTGGCCATCGCTGGCTAGCTTGTAGCCCTCGTGGCATTCACAACTGTAGCCCACCGGGTGATCCACGCAACGATGCATGCAGCCACCATTTTTGGTGTCGCACTCATTAATGTCACACTTGCCCGCCGGCTCATCCTCGCCGTCTGGGCAATCCTTGCGCTTGTCACATACCTTATCCAGGGGAATGCATTGACCGCCACCACATTCAAATTGGCTGGTGGCGTTGCAGCTTTTGATTTGAGCTGACAAATGACAGTCGCGTTCATCACTGCCGTCCGCACAATCCGCCTGCCCATTGCAGGTGAGATGGCCGGCAATGCAGCTGCGATCGCCGCACTGGAACTGATCCGGCCTGCAGGTGACATTCTTGCAGTTGGAGACAAGCTCATCATCGCCATCGGGGCAGTCGCGGTCTCCATCGCAGAGCCAGCTATGGTGCAGGCAGGTTATGCGATCCCTGCACTGAAACTCATGTGGCAGGCAGGGCGTTACAGTCTGTCCTACGATACCGCAGTCCTGTGGCAGTGCCAGAGCGAGAGAGATATAAAGAGAGAAGATATAGTCAATGAAATTGCCTGTCTGCGGTGCGTAGTTGATTTAAAATGCATTTTGCATAGGGCCTGTCAAAGGAAAGTTTTCTTGAAATATGCCATAAAAATAGCAGCTACACAGCCAGCACTTCCACACACACACACACTTATGAATAAATCCTTTGCATAAACACACTCTCGTGCCTCGGCGCCATGCTTGCATATCTTTAGTTGCATACTTTTTGGGGGCTGTTCACCACATTTTTCGCATAGTGTTTTTGTTTTTTTCTATATAACAAAAATTATTTTTTTTGGCAAGCTATTTTAGACATTGGATTCCCCCTTGACTGACAACAAAAAAAGCAGCGCGTGGCACAAGTAAATGGTTATGGCATCAGTTGCCAGCGACAAATGTTACCGGCGACGTCACCAGTGTTGAGTAATGCGCGCGTATTGCATAATTTATGTTTCCTAGTGAGAACATGAATATATATATTTATATACTCATGTATTGTGCGAGGGCTGTTTGGCAAGTCTGGCAAAGATCATGTATGAAAAATGTGCAACCTTCAAATAGGCAAATAGGCTGACAGGTCTATGGAATTATAGCATTTTAATAAATTTAATTTTATAGGGCTAAGGGTCTTTTTTATATGGCGAATATTTTGAAAATATATCTAATTTCAGTTAAGAAATAAATTAATCCTATATAAAAAAAAAAAAACAATAACAGTCAAATAATTTACCAAACAAAATTAAGAGTTAAAAAAATAAAACGAAACATATAAAAAAAATAAATACAATGCATGTTATTTGAACGGAAATACAACGTATTAAAAAATTTATAAGAATTTCTTTATATTTATATGTCGTACTCGTTTTCGAGCAAACATGTTTTTCCTGCAAAATTTCGATTTTCGTTTGTCTTGCAAAAAAGGTAATTTTTTTATTATTTACCTTTTTTCTTATAATTGTTATTTTGTATTTTAACCATAAATAAAGTACGTTAAGCCTACCGAAGTTGTGAGGATGACCTTGGCTTATGCCGGCAGTTAAGTTTGCTTTTAACTAGTATGATAGAGTGAAAAAACTTACGCGCTCATCGCCGCCATCCGGGCAATCCGGTTCGCCATCGCAGACCCAACTCTTGCTTATGCAGGCATCATTGCTGCAGGTGAACGATTTGTTCGGAGGGCATACAACTTTGGGGCAGTTGAGCTCATCGCTGCCATCGCCACAGTCGTCATCGTGATCGCAGACCCAACGTTTCTGAATGCAACGGCTGTTGCTGCAGGTGAACTCATCGGAGCGACAGGTGGTATCTGGGATACAATTAGTATATGTACATGTTAGACAGTGTGTAAGTGTGTGTGTGTATGGGGCGATGAAAGCTGGGAGGATTTAGCTGGACTGCGCTTATGACGAGTGCTTGTGTTAGCATGAGCTCTTTGGTTAGCTAAAGTAGAGAGTTAGGTAAACAACAAGCTGAGAAAGCCAAAGCCAACAACAAAAATAACAACTTAAGCTGAAATATGCGGGACATAACTCAACAAAACCAACACCATTATAAAAATTGCCAAAGCAACGCGCCAAGGGATAAAAACCAAAGAGATTTGTTGCCAACAACTACAAAACAAAAACAACAAAATGTCTAACAAAGGCATTGCAAGCTAAAGTGTGTAGATGCCTGTGTGTGTGTAAATATTTGTGCTTTATTGCATGTGTATTGTTTAGGTAAGTATTGCACAATTCTTGTAGCAAAGTGTAGCATACTTATCTCCAGCAAGCTGAAGTATGTACACACACAACTAAGCACACTACAACAACTAGAGTTTTAGTTACAGCTTACAAACAGTTACAGCTTAAGATTAGAAATTTGCGAAATATGGCTTACTGCACGTGGCCTCATCGCTGCCATCGCTGCAATCTTTGTTCTGATCACACATCCAGGCAAGCGGTATACACTCGCCGTCGCCGCTCTTGCAGGCGAACTCATCTGGTGAGCAGGATTTGCTCTCTGCAATATATACAAATAGATGGGGGAGAAAAATATGTTGTTAGAGTTTAGATATGATGACAATATGATTATGCGTACACCCGACCAGATGTAGTCAATTTATTTGGTAAATTTTTTTGCCCAGAAAAATTTCTAAAAATTTAGAGTTCAATTATACAATTTTTTTTTCTTGCCAGAACACAAAAATAAATATGGAAGGAAAAACAGGAAAAACAGTTACACTATCTATATACTTATACTTTTTATTTGAACAAGAGAGATAATAACAGAAATATTTAAAATAAACCAAAGTAATAATAATATCCCCAAAGTAATAATAATAATAACAAGAGAGATAGTAAAATCAGCTTTGAAAAAAATTCAATGAATTTAATATTTTTATAAAATAATTTTTGGATGCCAAGCGGCTTGTATATACAATATATATTCATTCATACTTTTGGTTATATTTCTTGAATCATTTGTAATGTAGATATATGTAGATCTTGATTAAGAATTGTGCATTTTCTAAGAATATATTCAAATTTAAACAAAGTTCTGTAGAGCGGATAACTTGCTACAAAATTAACAAAAAAAAAAAAAAAAATTTGAATAGGCCAACATATAAAGTATATAAAATAACATAAAATCATGAAGAAACAAATATTATAAAATATATAAAGCCAATCAATGTGGCTTGCCCAACGAAACAAAAAGAACAAGAAAACCCACCCAAATTTTCCCACACTCAGTTACGAGCAGCAAAATGTCTGTAAAAATGGCCTAAAGATAGCCCGGTAAAAATTTCGACTCACTCCAAAATGGGAGTAAAAATCAAGTGCCTGATAAACTGCGTTACAGCTCTTGTTTATATGCACATGTATATGTCGAGTGGCTTTTAACTGTCTGCCTAATGGCGTTGCTGAGCTAAATCTTTGATTACTGCAGCAGCGGCACATTACTGGGCGTGTTTTTGGGGCAACGCCTTAAAGCATGCAACAGAGTTAAGTCGACGTTTAATGACTGCTTCTTGCCTGGCATTGTAATTAAGTTTATAAGAAGCAGCAGCAGCAGGAATTGAAGTCCAATTGTGGCTGGCGCATGCCAGGCAAGTAATAAACATAGTTGTCGTGCCAGAACATACAAGCACATACACGCGCACATACACGCACACACACACGCACACACACACGCACACGTACGCATTTAGTAATATAGGGCAACTCGAACTGAGGCTAAGCGGGCGGCATTTTATCTAGGCAGTAATTAAGACATTATCAGCCAACACTCCATAAAGTTAAAACGCACACATGCGTACACATTAAAGTAATTATCACACACAGCCAAACACACATATCCATATCCACACACACACCCACACGCACTTATATAGGCAGCCTGTTGGCTTGAAACTTTCATTGAAGTTTTACCAGGCGTACATTCAACAAAGTTGACAACACATGCATACACACGTACACGCATAAAAACGCCTGTGTTTAACCCAAACGCGTATTATTTTTTTGCCTTTTGTTTTTTGTTGTCTACTTCTAGGCGCATGAAATGAATGTCCTTTGTTTATGTTGTTGCCTTTGCCATGGCTACGCTTGATTTTGCTTGATAAGATTATGTTTTTTTTTTCTGTATGCGTTCCTATGTGTGTGTGTGCCACAGGCAATAAAGGCTCATAACACCAGACTTACATACACACACACACGCACATATCTATAAATATGCCTTTGCTGCTTGCTTTGTTTTCCGTGCTACCTCTGCGCCAAAAAAATCTCTATGAATATATTTTTTGCCCAACACCGTTGCAAATAAATTAATTTATTATTATTTTACGCTTTGTTGTTTGATATTTTTTGCATGTAGATCTTCTCGTGTGCGTGAAATGACTTAAATTGGTATTTATTGCAGCGCACACGGGCGTGAATTTCGGCAGTACGAATTCAACAGGAATTGCAGCTTATAATACGTGCAAGCTGAGTGTGTAGAAAGTATTTTGTAATGAAAAAAGTTATTACGAAAATTTATTAGAGCTCTGGCAGATCTCCATGGAAAAAAAGTGCGATTAAATGCTTGAAGGTTCAAGAAGGCTGCTTAATTAATTTCACTTTGAGTCTCTTTGAATTTGGGCATCGAAAGATTGTGTCGACTGAGAAGACAATTTAGATCCCGTAATACATTTTGTAAGGTTTTTTTTTGAAAATCCTGTAGCTTCGATTGAATAAACAAAGATGAAGCTTTTCTTTAAAAGTAAAAAAAGATTAGTTTAAAAAAATGTAGGAAAATATGTAGAAAACAAGGCCACTCAGCCTGAATTCAAGGGAAAAAGCAGTTTTACGGTGACAAATTTTTGTATGCTATTAATGTATATTTTTTAAACTATTTCGCTGATTTATTTTTATTTGTTGCATTTGCTACAAACTAAATTTATGACATGCATGAAGAAGTTAATTACGCGCAATTTTTTCAACATTGCGTATGCGCAACGATTTTATGATTTCATTAAATTAGCTATAAAGCTAGCTGGTAGCTGGTGAACCGCGACTAGGACTTTTTCTATTTTCACTTTTTCAATTTTAATGCCACTATTTTGCTGGCCACTAAATGTGGCCCGGCATGTCGCCTGACCTCAGTCCCAGTTGCTGGAGCCTGTTTCAGTCTCGGTTTGGCTTCAGCTAGTATAAGCCATATAAAAATCAATTTGCTGGCTATAAAGAATGGCTCTGAGTAGCTTGAATAACATCCACCCACACACACACACCACACACACACACACACACACACACACACACATACACACACACACACACACACAATTGCACATAACTTTTGTATTGCATTCAATAGCATTTTCTTGTTATCTGCCGCATGATGGGAAAAAGTGGGGCTTGGCTCCAAAGTGAGTATTGCAATTTGATTTTAATATTATTTAAAATGCTTTTAGTTTATGTGCCAGACGTGTAGTTGGCCCAGTGGCACTCCTCATGCCTGTCGCTAGCACCCCTGCCTCCCCTCCCCGCATGTCTTGAACCATCACATCAAAGGCATCAAAGCCAATGAAGTTGATGCTTTTGTGGAGCAGTTGGCGCTTTGTTTACTCTGCCGTTGCCCCCCAATGACTCGCTGTTTTGCCGTCAGGAATACACAAGTCACATTGTAGTTTCCTTTTTTTTGCTCTATTTATTTGATAGGAGTTCGGATCGTATGAAATCTAATAATAAAAAGTTTATTTTTTTCCCGTTGCGAGAAGTAGGAATAAATATTTAATAAAATCACGTGCATTGGCAAAATAAAACGAATTGGTGTGTAGCAGAAAATCAAGCAAGCTTTTTCATTAAAGGTCAAACACTCCTTCAGCCATTTTTACAATAGGTTTTCATTTCATTGAAAAGGAACCTTAATCTCTTATGTATTGGCAATACTCGTTATTGTATATCCACAATTTCTTTATATCTATTTTAACGTAATTTAAATTTTTGATGTCATTTTCTTTCTAATAATTTGTGTTATTTTTTAGGATTTCTTGGTTTTGAACACATGAAACTCTACGTATAGGTAATCAAATTTAATCTTAAACCATATTGGCTTTTTCTTTTCTAATACCATTATTAAAGTGCTTGGCGATAAGAAAAGAAAGAGAAAAAAAAGAGAAGAGAGAAGGCAAGTTTATAGCATACATCAAACACTATGATAGATTTGCATACTTAAGTGTCGCTTCAGTATATTTTTTTATACCCTTGCAGAAGGTATTATTATTATGTCTTGAAAAGCTGAAGCATAGATGGAGATATCTCCTTATCAACAGCCGAGCTGCTTCTTTGCAAATTTGTCTCTTAGTCTGAAAGCTATCGACATAAAATTTTGCAGATGTCCTCTCTCTCTTTCTGTTTGCATACAGTATGTTTGTCGGCACCGTCGGATCGGATCACTATATCATATCATATATCATATAGCTGCCACAGGAACGATCGGTCGAAAAGTAAGTTCTTGTATGGAAAACTATTTTGTTTTTCAAATTATTTTTACCATACTCGGCATTTATTATTATCTCTGTGCTTCTTGGATACGGGCAAAGCGCTATCAACATTATGAAAAGATGGGGTCTGCAAGGGTATTAAATCTTTCGTAGTGCCTAAGATAGCTCTTCTTTCTCGTTATAATTAAATTTTCGTCACAAGCTCTACGAAAATGCTTGAAATTTCTCTCTACATATTTTTTAGCAGATATAAGATAAAAAATATTTAGAAAAAGTTCGTGATTGTCTGTCAAACAACATTTCGTTTAATATGTGTATTTTTTTGCATTTTTGGGGGCATGTTAAACTTCAATTAACATTCACAACGTGGCCAACGATATAAAAATTCAAACAAAAAAATAGGGAAAAAATTATCGTTGAAAAATAATTTTTTTTGTAGCGCATAAAAGTCATAAAATGTCACACGTGTTCAATGGCGGGAGCTGAGCCGGCAGTGCGAGTATCCTGTGAATCCTGTGTGCATGTTAAATTTTTGTTAAGCCGTGTCCTGCCTGTAGCTTGGCAGCATATAAACCACAGGCACACAAATTGCGCGCGATTTTCTTTTCTTTTTTTGATTACCCAGTTTTTATTTCAGCAGCAGCCGCTGATGAGTTACGAGTGGATAACATCATAAAAATCGCATCATTTTCTTTTTTTTTTTTTTCAATTACAGCGCGGACGCAAAAAATAAAATAAGATATAATAAAACTACGAAATTTTATGCGGAATATATAGTAAGTTGAATGCGACACAGACTATAAACTGCTAAATAAGTTGCCTCGAAAAATTGTGCGATAAAAACAGAGTATTCTAGGATAGGCAAGTAGCAGGGGCGCCAACTGGAAGATACCCTGCAAACAGACCTTAATTAACTTGGTTATATTATGCACATATATGCATACAAACTTATATGGGAGGGTTTGCACTGCGAGCTACATTTTAGGTAATGGTTTCCAAGTAATTCTTGTATCTATATGCCGAGTGTAAGAAAACTGTCGGAATATTTGTTCATGTTATAGTGTGCTTATTGCGAATATCAACAAGATATATCTTCTTTACGCTAGTCATAGGCTTTTCTAAATTTGCGTGGATGGATAAGAAAAAATTTTCCCTTTATTATACCAGTAGTGTGTGTTATATTATAAGCTGTTCTAATGCTTAAGACAAATGCCTGAGACGCCCCATTTCTTGTGACATATAGAGCATTAGTTTTCACATACCCTCTTCATACACCTTTATGTATACATGGTATTTGAGATTGAAGCATGTAACAGTTAGCGAGGCTTGTTAATGCATAAATACAATTATTTTCGCTGCTGGCAGCATTTTTGATGCGCCCATCACGTTGTTTTGCCTAGTCCTTTGACGTTAATTTATGGACAAGTAGGGTCAAGTTTGGGCCCAACCAAGCCATAAAGTCTGAGATACATGGGGAATATAAATGGGGAGAGGAGATATACAAGGCATGCATTGAAATAAATAGCATGCTTTAAATGCGAGCCTTTAAGTTGTGAAACCCATTTATGAGTAAGGGTGAGCATTTTTTTCTATTCCCTTATTTTTTCCATTTTTTTTTTTTAAGGGGGGCAGCGTAAATCCTCCGGGTTAGTAGTGGGTATATGCAAATGTGGCTATAACTTTCGCTTACAACACTCCAATTCGTCGGAACCATCACGACAGTCGGGTTCGCCATCGCAGATCCAATCGCGTGGCAAGCACTGCTCCCCATTGTGGCACTTAAACTGGTTGCTGGTGCAAAAATTGACTGCACAATTCAAGCTGAAATATGAGCAACCCAATCGCCAGATACAATATAAGGGTAATACTTACTGCATTGACTCGGCGCCTCATCCGAGCCGTCGGCACAGTCGCTCTCACGATCGCAACGCCATTTGTTGGGTATGCAGTTGCCGTTATTGCAGCGGAACTGTTCTACGCCGCAAGTGGATTCTGTTTGATAAAAAAAAAGAAGAGAGAAAAAAATATATATTGAAAATCGTTGCTTTCGATATGGAATTCAATTTTGCATAGCTTGCGGGTGCTTATAATATATGAGAAATGAGGCAAAGAAGCGAGCACTACTCGCGTAATGCACTTGACTATACCCTGCAAAAGATTTAAAGTATTTTAAACTTATTATCTTTTCGATTGGTCTGAATAGTGAATACACAGCTGTGGGATGACTAAAAGCCGTTAAATAACTTTTACAGATAATTTTTAAATATAAGAGATACCAAATATCAAAACTAATTTCAGGTATAATAAGTTTATATCGTGGTTATTTAAGAATGCGTATGCATACCAAACTTTGAGACTCTAGCCCAAGCAGCCTCTGAGTTCGTTGAGGTCATAAAATAGCTGGATAGATAAGCATATGAAAACTTAGCTAGATAAACTTAACAATTGAGAGAAATAAAAACATTTATTATTATTCGACAAGGCCTGCCTATTATAGCAATTTGTACAACATTTTAATAACCCTTATCACCCATCTTAAATAATAACAGGGTATCAAAGTCCTGATAATGGTTGCTACTAAAAATGCGGGGAATATGGGCATTGAAAATCTACTTTTTATGCATCAATAGGTTTCTGTGTCAAAAATAAATGTGATTTTTATGTTGCGGGCTGTGTTGCTGCCACAGGCAACAAAACTTGCCACTTGCTGTGTGTGTGTGTGTGTGTGTGTGTGTGTGTGTGCCGAGTGTTGGTGTCTGTGTGAATTCTTGCTATCACTGGCTACCCCTTCTTTGGCAGGACTTTTGTTTTATGCCAGCATGGCAAAAAAGAAGTTTAGTTTTGCTATTTTATGGTCATTTTATTTTATGACTTTGCTCGTTTTGCAAACAACATTTCGACAAAGTTTAAAGCTTTTGCCAGAAGGCCATCAAAATATCCAAACTTCCGCAGAGCAACTTGCAATAAGTTGGGTGACAGGGTCTGGAAAATGCAATTAAAAGGGCAAATCAAATTAAATGATTAGAATATTGAATCGATTCTCAGATGTGTATTAAGTTGTTCCAAAAAGGATACATCTGGCAATTAGTGGGCTAACTAAAAAATAAAGAATTATTTGACTGCTTATGAAGAGCATGTATCATTTTTGACCCAACACAAGGTCAAAAAATCGTTTACAATTCCACAAAAGGTTTTCCCAAGTGGCATAAAAATTTATATAAAATGCTATTTGAGTTATGTTGCAATTAAAGTGATATAAATCCATTAGCACAACTACTACAAATAGAACCGAAAACTTTGTTAAAACTGCTACAAAGTTTATAAAGTAGTCAGTACTCAAAGATTTCTTGGGAGTCGTCCCGCATAATTTAGTCAACTCCCCGTTGGAGAGTGCTACAAACAAGTAGCTCAACGAATATTTCTAAATTTTTGCAGAGTGTTCTCTTATTTTTATCAACTTAATGTACTTTCCTCTCTTGGGACAGAGTGTTGCAACTCATCTGCATATTGCTGGCTAAAATGTTGCACCTTTTAACTGTGACTGCACTCAATTTAACGCCGTTACTCAAATGAATGCGCCCTCGACAGACATTTGGAATTCGGTTGAGCTTTAAGTCCAATGATGCCCCAACTACAGCTTGCAGCGGCTGCGGCAAGTTGCTGCGTGCCACAAGCCCATCTTCTGCCCCAGCTCTAGTCAAACCAGGTCCTGGCTGGAGCCATAAACTTTTGCGCAACTTTTGTGTGTGTTTCGCCAGCGACCTCTCCACCATTCCGCACTGCGAAAAATGCGCATCACGTTTTGCGTTTGGGGACTCGCAACGTACCCAACGTGTTTACCTAGCAACGGCATTTAGCGCCGACATTAAACAAGGATTGAGTCAGAAGTTGGTAGTCAGAAGTCAGGAGTCAGCTAGTAGCTGGGTATCTGTCGCTCAGAAATCTCGTCTAGGTTTTAATGACCAGCGCCAACTCGGGCTTGTGGCATGGGACTTTTAGTTGAACATTTTTGAAATTAATTAAATTCTCATAATTAAGTTCTTGACTGGAAAAACTTTGTTAACACTATGCTACGTGTTTTTTTTTGTCGACTTTTCAAGCTACACATCATGCCATAAAAAAACCAGATCGTTGCCTTTTGAAAACATTCTTTTTGGGATTTTTTATGTCAATTAATATTTTTAGCAGTTTACACCAGAATGTGGACATTTGATAAGGAATTAGGCATATTGAAATATTGACCTAATACTGGCAAAAATATCCTTAAATATAATTTTTTAGCTTAAATAATGTCGTCCTATACTGCACCATTTCACTTCGCAATATTTTTTCATAAATTTATTATTTGATTATTATATATTGTAGCATTATTTCTTCAAAAAAAAATATTTATATACATATAGGAAATGTGTTCATTTCAATATTTTTTAATATTATTTTTTTTTTGTTAATTATAACTTATGTCACTTTAATTTTACGTTTAAATCTATTTATTTAACCTATGCAGATTCATTTTAAATTTGAAAAATAATAATAAACTTTTTTTACGTTTTCAATAGGTTTACTTGAGTTTTTCCAATTTTAAAATATCCTATTTTAAAATTCCGTTTTTCCGGAAAACAAAATTTTGATTTTAATATATTTTTAAAGTATTTTGTTGTTGTCGAGTGTTGTCCAATTTGAAAATTTTTTAATTGATATATTTGTTTCTTAATATTCGAATATTTTGATAATGTCAGATTGAATTTATTAGGCCCTAAAATATTGTAAAACTAAATTTGATCGACAGCCACAATAATTTTTTTTGTTGAAATTGTTATTTTGTTGCGTACTGTTGGCCAATATAAATAAGGTCTGGTGGTGAAAATTTAAAATTGCATATTAACGACAGGCTGCAGGCTAGATTTTTTGCCAATTGAGTGCCACTCGCCCTCCTCACTCCTCTCTCTCTCTCCCCGTGTCTGCCAGCTAGTCATAAAATGGTGTCTTTGGCCGCTGCTCAATTTCAGAGAATCTTGTTTACAATTTTTGTTGCCCTCTCAATATTCTCTTTTGCATAATTACTTATTTATGACCTATAGGCTGACAGTCTAAATGTCATGTACATATAGCCAAAGTGACACGCGGTGTATCGTTTAATGCATAAACAAGCAGTCGGTTGTCTAGCTGTATGCCACATGCCACATGTCGTATGCCACGCCAACCAGCCCACCTCACTTCACACACTCTCTGTTTATTTATCTGCCGTTACGTTTACTTAAACAAAAGCTCATAAATTTATGCTCGTTGTTTTTGCCACATTTTTGCTACGCATATTTATTATATCTTTCTAAAAGCATGCCACACACACACACACAGACGCAGGCGAACACATTTTTGTCGCATGCCCCATGCCACATACCGCATGCCGCATGCCACGCCCCACGCAAATCACTGGCACTGCGGCGCCCAGGTGCAAACTTCATTATTTACAGTCTGACGCGTCGCGTCGACGACATCGCGGATTATGTGGCACTTGAGGGGCGGGGCGCTGGGGGCTGGACTGGGGCGGGCAGCCTTTTAATTCTAACAGAGCTGAGAGCTTGCAACAACACGAACAACACTAACAACCTGTGTTGTGCATTCTCATGAATTTTGTGCAATCCATTTAATGCGCGACGCTCCGGCATTTCGCTGGCAGCATTTTGCATGATAATGAATTGCACTTTGGCAGGCGGACTTAGAGGTGTGTCACCTTATCATTTGGCTTTGATTTCGGGCATTACGTGGAGTGCATTGCACGGCAGGGGTTATCAGTGCAACAGCGGAGCGCGCAGCTGCAGCTCAAGGTTGCCAAAACTTGTCGTCGCTGAGGCCAAACAGAATAAGTAAAACATAAAAAAGTTGCCAAAACACACCCGGCACAAAAACTTTTCTCACAATGCAACTTAACTGCCACGCCCACGTTTCCTGCCAGCCACCCAGCTTCTAGGGGCGCTCATTTGCAGCGCCCAGCTTTAAGCAAAAAGTTATCTGGTCTCACAAGTGTTCACAAGGCAGCGGCGGCGGCAGACAAAAACTTTTTTTGCGGTCATCCATCGATTTAGCGCATTAAAACTTTTATCTGATATTTGCCATTTTCCATTTTCCATTTCCTTTATTCTATTTGCCATTTGTAACGTTTGGCAGCAGGTCTGAGCCCCTTTAAGCTGACAACAATGGTATTTTAAGAAATTCATATATGTATATGCACACGTATATATTAAATTAGTAGAGTACTCAAGGACTAGTAAGAAGCCGAAGTTGAATTAATTTTCAATCTGGTGACTAGCTAATACTCTTCGAATTAGTCAGGTCTATATAAATGTAAAAATTAACATTCTTAAATTATGTTTTTAAACGATTTTTTGGAAATTTTTAGTAAATAACTTTTTGAAATTCATTTTTAATTATTTTTTAGCTTTTTGACTTATTTTTAAATTCTAAGACTAATTTCTTTTGGAAATATTTTGCTAATATTCACATTAAATAACAAAAATATTTAAAACTACATTCTTATATAGTCAAATAAAATATATATTGCCCAAATCACAACATTTTAATAAGTATGTATAGGAATTTGTACCTAGAACTATATTTAAGTGCCATGATCATAACCAAATAGGCAAGTCTTTAGTATAAATATATTATTGTCTACTAATATTTTTATTTTGTATACTATTTTATTCCTTTAAATAATATTATATTTTATAAAATGCTATTAACTTCTGCAACATTTTGAATATTCCTATTAAATCCAATCGATTTAACTTAATTTTACCAACTTAAAGAGAAAGTGGAAGTATTTTTTTGCTTTTTATTAAGGGTATTTAATTAAGAAATGTTTATCCATTGAATTTGCGCTGTGCGGCTTATCTAATGAAGTTTGTTGTTTGCTGTTGTTGCTGTGGGCAAACGCACAAACACAAATTGAATTGTACGTTTCATTTAAAAAAAAAAGAAATAAATATATATAAACGGAATAAGGAAGCAAACGTGCACAAAATTTCACTTTTTTCTTTTTGCACTTTATCAACTTTTGCTTTTCGTGTCGCCTTCGCGTCTCAATAAATAAATGAAACATTTGTGCCGCAGTTGGAAAGATTTTCCTTTGCCTTTGTTTACAATTGTTTGCCATTATTTGCTCTTGTTTTTCTTGTACATTGGATCTTATTCCACAGTAGGGTGTTCCCTTGGCACACATAGTACACAAAAAATGAAATGAAGGCTCGTCTCAACATTCCCGCTTCTTGTTTATGGCACCTTTTTCACTTTATTGGAGTTGTGCGCTGTGCTTTATCTTCTGCTTCAAGTATTTCAATATATATATAAGAAAAATAACAAGGGTGTTTTTTTTGGGTTAACTGTGGGTTAAGGGACGCCACAGGACGCATCATAAATCATTTGAAGAGCCGCTTGGCGTGAGCTTTAAGTGCGGCCCGCCTCTAATGAGACGAACTTTTTACATATGCTGGACTCTTTTTGCAGAGTGGCTGTGGAGAGTCGAGAGGGGCAACTGTTGAATGGACGGAACAAATGGGCTGCCCATTGGCAAATACAAGTCCGTTAAAATTGCATTTTAAATGTCGGAGCAATTTATATGTTAAATAAAGCTGTGCCGGAAGTGGCAAGCGAAAGCAAATTGAATTGAGCTTGGACAAATGTAGAATTTAGTCGTCGTTGCTGCCGCTCAGCTTTTTAATGCCCGGAAGGAATAAATGAGTTTTGTGTATTCCAAAAAATTGCTAACACAAAAATTTCACCCAAAAATATGTCGTCTAATCTGAGGCTCAGCTCGGGTTTTGAAGGTTCCTAAACATAAATGCCTGCAAAGGCTTTCAAATTTTTACTACCAAGTGCCCAAAAGCGCAATCGCTGCAATTTCGTCATTAAATAAAGAGAGATTTTAAAAGCTTTACTGAAGTTTAATGGACGTAAAGTCGTTAAAGGGGAGAGTTTATTTTTTGCAACATTTTTATATAATATGAAGTCACATTTAAGCAGCATAATGTGTTCGCTGCAATTTCGTTTTAAATAAAAATTCAAATGTTAAAAATAAGAGTATATTTTGAATATCTAGTTTTTTTAAAGGACTTAATGCACTTAAGTATTCTTGTGCTCCCAAAAAGAAAATAGCTATAAATTTGTCACAGAATACTAGGCGACGTTTAAAACAGCTTCAGCTTGAGGCGCACAATTCGAGGATATACTTTATGAAGATCTCTGCATTTGGCGTTTTTTTTTGGCGATATCAAAAAGCGGAACTTTTCTCAAAACATTTAGTAGAATCCTTTGAATTATGCTTAAATTTCTATATTTGAAAGTTGGGGAAAGAAGTTGATTCGCAGAAAAGCAGAAAAAAGAAGAAATACCAAGAAATTTGCCACATTGGCTGACGTTTAACCTTTGGCACAAAATTCGATGTCCGCTGCTGTTGCTGCTGCGGCGGCTGCTTAAAAGTGAGCCATGCATAATTTATGGCTTATAAGGAAAGAAGCTGTAACCAAGGATATGTGACTGAATTTATCTAAGGTTTGCAGCCAACGCACAGACACACGGACATGAATTTTTAAGATATTATTTTTTTCAGTTTCGAACACACACACAAACATAAAATGGCAGCTAGCTGTGAACGCTATGAAGCACTGTGGGGCTTATCAGCTGTCTTTCTTACTTTGTATATATATTTTTCTCTTTAAATTTTCTATATTTTTCTCGATTGCATGATTATTTATGCCAACGATATTGAACGCGCCACTATATAGATATGTTTATATATATATATTGGCCACTTATAGCAGAAGCTGCTTGAAAGTCAAGCAGCGACGCTATGTAGCTGCGTTTGTTGTTTCCTTGGCTGTTTACGCGGCGTATGCGCAACGTGGCAGGCAGCTTAACGCTGTTGGTAAGTTACTGTTATGGCTTACTGTGTGTGGTGTTCTTAATGGTGCCTCCCACCCGACGTTTAGTTTGTCTATATGTTATTTATTTATAAAACAGACGCTTGCTTGCCAGTTGACATTTTTTCTTTTTGCCACGCCCAGCCATAAAAGCTGCATAAGAACAACAAGAGTTGCGTATTGAGCGAGACAATAATAGTAAATCGAGCAACACTTGAGAAGCAGTTCATGTTTTACTTATGTTACATTGTGCTCAACTATTGAGGCCTTATCTAAATAGCTTCAACTTGGTCTCAGCGAAAGGGAAGTTCTTCTGCAATAAATGACCCAAGTTTGGTCAGTTTGTTAACAACTGAACTTAACTTGGTAAGCATTTATTACAATTTATTAGAATTATAGTATTTAGTTTGTTTACTTCAAATTAAAGCTGACAATAAAGTTTACAAGCAAATCAAAGCTTGTGGGTTTCCTAAATGTGTTCTTAGCATAAGATTATGGTTTTTAGTATTTTGCTTCTTTTTTTTTTTGTAATTTTTAACATTATAAAACTCATACCCGTATCAATGGAGGTGCCAAATGTCGTGAGCGCCTGTTGCTCTGATAATCCGCTGATGAGCAGCAGCTGGCAAATCAGGAAGCTACGTATTAGTCCCATGTTGCCAACTTTGCCAGCTCGCTCGCTTTCAGGCTTAAACGTTCAACTGTATTAGATTATAATGTGGCCAAAGTGCGTGCTTGAATTATTCAATTATTTTCTTTTTCTTCTTGTTGTTACTTGATGTTTGTGCTTGTGAATTATTTGTTGTAATTATTTTAAATATCTGTGTCTCACTTTTGTCTGTCCAAGTGGCTGGCACTTTGTTGTTTTGTATTTGGCGCTGTAAAGTAGGCAATACCTTTTTAGTTAAGCACCAACTTGTGCGGAATTTTATATCTTTTTTTTTTTTGGTGGTGTTTTTTATTTAAATTAAATTTTCAGCTTGAATTTAGTTGATAAAAAGAATAATTTTTGGATGTTAAATATATTTTTATTTATTGTTATTAATATTACTATTTGTTATATATTTTTTATAATTATTTATATATTTTTGATTACTTTGTATCGTAATATGAAAAGCTTTTAAATATACCTTTGGGTTGAAATAATCCATATAATTTTTATTTTTTTTTGGATTTATAATAATTTGTATTTGTATACTAGTCAATATTCACTATAGTGTAATAATGTAAAAGCTTTTAACTAGTTTCAAATGAATGTGGAAAACGCAGCAGAAAATCATATTAAATTTGCCAAAAAAATATATATAATCGTTTTTTGTTGAAAACTGATAGATATAATTAAATTTGAGTTTACAGAGGCATTTAAAAATTGAAAATTTGTTGCGTCAATAATTATATTATTTATTGACTTTATTATTGAAGTAAAAGATGTGTGATAATTTGACAATACTTTATTTATGTGATAGCGCAAATAAATTAATAAACAAAAGCGATATTCTTTAGTAATTACATTAAGCAATTATCTTAGAATGGAATGTCGGATTCAGCTTCTTTGAACGTGTAAGTGCTGCACATTGATATTTTAATGTATGCATGTGGCTTTCTATTATTTAGAAATATTCAATTACTTTCTTTGCTGTGGCCAAATGGATTAGCCGTATATCTGTATTGTTATATTTATTATTATTTACATATATATTAGCTTTGTTCTGGCATAAATTACAAATTAGCGAAATTTATTGATCAACAAATAAATAATTGTTTTGCTTTAGGCATTATATTGTGTTTATTGAAATCAATGTTTGGATTAGCATGTTATAGTAAACTATTTTAATGCACGTTTTTTCACCCGGGCAATAGATGTTGTTATGTGTGCATTGAAATATGAAAACGTATTTAATTTTGTGTATTTGCATAATTTAATTGATTTCACTTTTTTTTTTTAGCCTGCAGGAGAAACTGAATGCTTGCTTTTGTATTCTATTAATTTTTTTATAATATTCGTTATTCTTTTTTGTTTGATAAATTAAACGTTTTAATTAAGCGCCGGTTGGCTTTTGTGCTTGCTTAATTATTACATATAATTTTTGTATTTTATTTTTTAATCTCCACATTGAAAGGCAGCGCTGCGTGTGTGTTTACTTTTAATTGCCATTGTTTCACAGCTACACCCATTATAATTGTTGTTGTCGTTGTTTGCTTAAAGGTACTTTATAAAATTTAATTGTTAATTATGACAACTTAATACGCTTTATGGCCGTTAACAGATGCGTGTAAAGCTTAAGAGCCGCCGTATTGATATGCGACACGCTCGCCTCGACTGCGTGGAAATGTCAATGGCAATCGCAATTGGCCAGGCCGAGGCAGAGCGGGGCATATATCACATTTGTGTCAAGTTCATGTGCTTCGTGTAATGCAAAACAAAAACCAAATCAAAATATACAAAAAA
Source organism: Drosophila virilis (assembly GCF_030788295.1). Classification (NCBI taxonomy): domain Eukaryota; kingdom Metazoa; phylum Arthropoda; class Insecta; order Diptera; family Drosophilidae; genus Drosophila; species Drosophila virilis. Next base: position 20,865 of record NW_027212819.1, read on the forward strand.
TATATGTATGTCTTCTAAGAGCAGCTGTGCTAAGAGAAACCCTTAAAAGAACAACAACAACAACGACGACGCGCAGAAGCATGAAAAGTCAACTGTGGAAATACTGAGGGAAACACAGACGCGCTGTAAAAGCTTCCTGGCCTGGCCAAAAACCAAAAAATTTGTTCGCCAAACTTGGCGCCAATGCGACGCCAGGCACAGTAAACACACACGCACCGCACAGCAAGTCAGATGTGTGCAATATAATTAACACTTTTTTTAAATATTTATTTATTTTGAAGTGCATTAAATGTATTTATTTTTAATTTTATTTAATTATATTTTTTTCGAATATTTTTTTGTCACTTATTATTTTGCTTTTTGGAAATTTACATAGGCTTCGCCTTTTTTCACTGCTCAATTCTCGGACTGTGCTCCTTGACGGCTGGGACACGTCCTGTGGCACACACACGTCCGTTTTAATTCAAAGTTCGTTGCCAACTGAGTTTTGAGCGCAATGCGGCGTATCTTAAAAATACAAATCGCCAGCCAGCAGCATCCAAAAGCAGAAACAAGCAGTTTGTGAGCTTGCGCTCAACAAAAAAAATTCTGATAACCGTCAGGAACTTGCGCTCAATGCAGAGTGAATATACAAAAGTGTGAGTGATTGTGTGAGTGAGTGTGTTAGTGAGTGAGTGAGTGTGTGAGTGAGTGTGTTTTCTATGCCAACTAGCTCGGCAGCTTCAGGAAATGTTTGGATGAGCGCTTATCAGTCGGTAGCAAATGCTTATACGACTCTGTCTGCGGCTAATCAGCTGTAATTTGTCAACAGCAAAATAACAAATACAAATTTCAAATGCTGCATAACTAAATGAACCATATTCATAACAATTAAAATCTTGTGTTGTTTATGACATGAATGCCCGGTGCCAATTGAACGTAGAGTTTAAATAGGGTATTATGCCCGTATCTGGGTATCTGCCCGTCTGAACATCTGTCTATCTGTGTTACGATCTTTGGTAATATCAAATTTTTTTATAAAAATAGATAGTTAGCCTAGTTGCTAAATTCAATCCAAATCCAAATTGGAAATAACTTGTATATTTTAAAAGGTAAATGTAAAATTTTGTTGCATATGTGTCAGTGGATATACAACTACAGGGTATATTATTGTCGAGCAGCCTGCGATTGGAGCACGCTAACTAATTTTGTTTTGTTTTTTTTTTTTGCTGTCGCCCAATTAGCCTGAGACGCATTTAAACCAAACGCCGCACAGATAAGAATCCCACATGACGCGTTCAGGCGATTGACCCACTACTGTGCGCCGTGCGGGGGAATTCCAGATGTATACAGATGTATACATATATATCCTCTATCTGCACTAGTTGTGGGGCAATGGGTCAAGTTTAAGCTCGTTTTTGTTTGTGCGTCGCATTGCGATTCTTAAGAGTTGAGTTCATTTCTCCCTCACTATCTCACTCTTTCGCTCATATGCATTTTAATTACTAATTATTTAAGTCGCAATTGTTAAGTGCGCGATAAGTACGGAGACTTTATAGGATTGTCTGTGCTATATCAGCAAAAAAAAAAAAACAAACACTAAATGACCTCACGACTTCCTTTTGTCAAAGGCACAGACTGCAACAACTTGTGTTTTCCAGGGAAAACTATTAAGCGCTTGGGCTTATCAAAAATAATCTAGTTATTACACATTATATATAGCCACTGCTAGTTAAATATGTGGGCTCAAGGCATAAAGTTATTCATATTAAAAATATTATAAAGCTACCGCTTTGACTGCTTTTTGTAATATATTTTAATTAACTCAGAAAAATTTTTTCGTAGAATTTAATTTTGCTTTATAATGAAAACATGCTGCAAGTTGAATTGTAGTATGTTTTTGAGTTGAGGAAAAAGCTAACTACTAAAAAAAAAAACAAAATCTTCCTTTGTTTAGAATACGTTTCACTAACAATAAGAAGTCAAATTTACTTTTTCATCGAACTGTATGCTAGCATACATACATAGCATTGATATTCAAGCTGTTAAATTAACCGAGTAATTAGCGCAGGCAAATTCCCAAAAGTTCTAAAAATTCGTTATCCAGTTATCCATGTATATAACTTGTTAAAAGGCAGCGTAGTTAATGGTTAAAACTAAATAGTTGGTTTAAAAACAAGCAATTTAATTGTAGGTTCAATTATGGCGGTCATTAAATTGGATCAAAGAAAACTAATTAATGAAAACTCATTTTATTTTGAGTCATTATAGTTTATACCCAAATTTTTTGCAGTAAATATTTATTTTAAATATTAACAGCATAATCAATAGCCTCAAAGTTTTCCTAAAATAATGGAATTACATTTAATTATGCATATATATATATATATATATACATACATTATCATTCTCGACTTGAGCTACACTCAAACAAGTTAAGCTTTTTGCTAGCTGCTCTACTGTGCGTCTGCTCTCGGCTTAAGCTCTTTTAAACTGTGTCTGTGCTTGAAGCATGATGCAATGGCTTAGTTAGATTGCACTTGACTTGTCTTAAACGTTCGCCAAATAAGACTCAACTTGGCTGCTGTACGGGTTGCAAGTGCCCCGTTTGCCACACGCTCATTTGCTAATCGCTTGCACTCGCTCACAGTAGCACAGTACGGCTCAAGGTTGTTGTTTGTGTCCACATTTCATTTTGTGATTACATTTCAGTTTGTTGAACTTAACCAACCGTTTGGACCATAAATGCTGTTATTTTATGGCCATAAATTCAAATTAAAAAAAAAATAAATATAGCAATTTGTTAAAAAATAACAATAATAAATGAAACAATGATAGATCTTTAAATATATAAATAGAATAAGATGGGTAGTATGTATATTAAACGAATATTCGATTCATACAGAATGAATATTATCAACATTTTTTTGAATGGTTTTAAATTGTAACACCTCGAAACGAATTTTTTTTTAAAGTTTTTTACAATTAAAAGAAATAAACAAGACTTGTTTGGAGGATCGAGACTAAAAAAAACAACTGAACTGACGTTATTAAGATATATATATTCAATGTATAATAGGAAAATAATTATAGAATTAATGAGAAGCTAAGCAAATATTTGATTTATGCTCTTGTTTCCTTAATAATGATGTTATTTGCTTGGTCAAAACGAAAAATGCCAACCATTTGACGATTTTTATAAAAATTGTTAATTGTTCTACGGGAAGTTAGGTGAATTTTGTGAGTCTGCCTAATATTTAAGCGCGCACTGTAGGGCGACGACTATTTAGAGTTCCAGCCCCAAAAGTAGGCAACGTAAAATATCAAAGTGTTGCCAAATGAAAGCAACGAAGCACGAATAAACTAGAGAGTGTAAATTAAAAGCATAGAGCTAATAAAAAAATACATAGACACACACATATATAACTTTGTGATACATCGGGCCTAAAAATTAAACGAAAACAAATTTAGTTGGGGCAGTCGAGAGTCCACCTAACATGACACTAAATAAACAGCCAGTTGTTACTTACTCAACAACGCAGTCAAACAAATAGTAAAACACCAAAATCCAATACAAAAGCAAACACTCACAAACACACTCTCAAACACACACACACATACAGATAAACACACGCATACAGGCGCACTTATACACACAGCAACTAAGTAAATGGTTAGTTCTGTGACATTTTCTAAATTGAAAAACTACAAAATGACTGACAACAGATTAGAGTGTGGGAGGCGGGTGAGCATTTGAGAAAGAGAAAGAGAGAGAGAGAGAGGGGGGGGGGGTTTGGTAGTTGGCCACACAGACAACAGCTGTGGCCATTCATACAAGCCCAACAGATACAGCAAATACATCATGTGCCTTGACTTTGGGCCGAGTGAAGCTCCATAAAAAATGTAGCAACAACAAAAGTTGAAAACTGAAGTTGAATAAAACTCATTTGTCTAAGGATGCAGCGGGCAGGCTGTGGCGCCACAATTGAAGTGGCAGCTAGCATCAATCCTCAAAGGCAACCAAAACTTTGCCAACTGGGGCACGAAGTTCAGCAACAGTTTATGGATTTTATGTTGGAGCGTCTTCTCGACTCACCTGTAAATTTACATTGTTCGAGCAGCTCATCGCTGTGATCCTTGCAGTCTGTATCGCCATCGCAGACAAATCTAATGGGTATGCACTCGCCACTCTCCCTGCAACGGAACTGCTTCTCCTCGCAATAGTGCGGCAGGCTTTGAGCTGTAAACACAGAAGAATAAAATAAATATATTTTGACAAATCAAATGCATATTAATTAATCAGGCTGAGATACTGCGGCGAACCAAACAACAGGGCCTAATCAAATTCATAACTAACATTTAAGTTGAAAACTTTCGCTCGTTAACCGCACCACACAATGTGGGTGCGAGCGGTCGGAGGCGTTGACAAGCTTTAAGACCTTTGTAAGGTCGGGGCCAAGAGCTGACAATAAACAAAAACTTGTAAATAATAAAGTGGGTGGGCAGCTTGTAAGCAGGTTTGGGTGTGTGTGTGCGTGTGTAAAAGGGTAAGCCGCAAAATATGCCGCTATAAACAAAAGGGCATGCATTTCTGAAATTAATAAGCGTAAATACAAAGCTGGCTTAAAGGCTGTGTGTGTATGCGTAAGCTAACAACTGGGACTCATCAATCGTTTATGGCATTCGTCCGTCTGGGCGCTTAGTGACAAACTCACTTGTAAACAAAATGGCGGCAGGCGCATTTCCGCTTAGCCATAAAATAGCTGATGATTTACCGGATTTGGCCAAAGTTGAAGGTGTAGTTGTGCGTGTGCCAGTTTATGTGTGAGTTGACTACCAAATAAGCTCTCTCTCTCTCTGTGTGTTTGTGTGTGTGTTTGTGTGTGTGTGTGTGTGAAGCAGCTGCTTATGTGCTATGATTAGCTTAAAATTGTTTCGAGTGAGCAAAAGCATGTGCCATTTGACGTTTAATTGGGCACATTTAATACAAGGAGACACTTGCTTAGGCAATATTTTAGCTACGCACGAACTCAATGTGCACACACATTTAATTAGAATTCCACAGAAAATTCAAGCAGTGCCCCCCGCACACACACATGCACGCACACACAAGAACGCAGTTCATTAATGTTAGAAATTTGATGCGTGCAGCAAAAGCATCCATTGTATTCACATTTTTGGCTTTTGTTTAAAATTCTATAAATATATTAGTGTGTGTGTGTGGTTGCGCTTAACATAAGAGTGTTGCATAATTGAAGCAAATACTCAAAAAAAAAAAAAAATTTAATTAAAGCTCGAAAAACATTTCCATTTTTCCATTTTATAAATTTTTCTATAAAGGAGTATATATAAAGTTTGCATTCGTTTTCGCACCTCTCGGTCGGTTGGGCGGGAGATGGGATGACATTTAGTTGCTTACATTAGCCCAAAAGGCGTCTAACTTTTAAGTCGAAAGAATATATATCTATAGATAATTGTTGTTGAGTAATCTGTCAGATTCAGTCGTGCAAACAGTCAATCAAATATGTATAAATATATTCTTGATCAACAAATCGTCTCCCACAACTTACTGAACATTTTCATATACATTTCAAAGGGCAAGCATGGAAAATGAGCGTAAAATGATTTGTAGAAAACTTTTAATTTTTCAGAGAATTAAACAAATTATTTGTATTGCGTCTTTAATGGATAAAGAACTGAGCGCTTTAGCACAACAAATATTATTAAAAATGTAATCAAAACTTGTTTAAATAACATTTTTTCATATATAATTTTTACACATATTTTTATATGCATCTGCACAACTCACTGCGCTTCGTCGCGTTAGGAGCTTCTCAATTATTTAAAAGACGTGCACACGAAAAATGATAGAGAAAAAACGAAATATATTTTGATTATTTGATTTTTTGGTGCATGGCAAATGCGTTTAAATATGATATGAAAAGAGTTTTCGTTCGTTTTATTATGTGAATGGGAATTTATGTGCAAATGTTGCAGCAATTGTTGCAGCACAAATCTCTAGCTCTAGCTCTATCCCACCTCCGCAACCCCGCTCTCACTCTCTCCCTCTTCATGTCTCTATTTCTTTGTGTCCCTGCCTGTGTTATGCCACGCAATTTGCATTTTAAGTGAGTCGTTTAGATGCTTAATTGAAATTGCGCTACAATATCGAGATAAATAATTCGAATATACAAATTTGTGTCACATCTAAATACAATGCTCAACTCGAAAGATATATATTTATAGCTGCATTAAATAAGATTGATGTGGTTATATATTCGACTATGTGGAACAGGAGGTCATGTCTAGTATGACAATAAAATGTTGAACTAAATATATATTTTCGTTTTTATTTATTTTATGATTTATTTCATTTTATTTTGAGAAAAACAAAGAATGTTATCAAATAGCTGAAGTTTACTTTGAGTCATGTTGAGTTTAAGCAAAATCATAAGAAAGATATTCTTTGTGACTTATAACTTATTTATGGCTTTGAAATACAATTATTCAAATTCATTGGGCACAAAAATGTACAGATTAAATTTAAAATTGCTTTTAATTGAATCAAAATCATTTTTGTGATACAATTTGTGAATCCAAAGAAGTAAACTTTAATGGTGGTTTTACAAATAATTTTTTTACATATATTTAGATATTAAAGTTGACATAGAATCTTTATAAAAAGAATAAAGAATTAAATCTTTATATGAAAAAGATGAAGGCACAAAAGGTAGACTCAACAAGAAGCATAGTACGCTGCCTGATTGAAAACAAATATGCTAACTGCTTGTTAAACCCAGCTGTCAAATTTGAACATATTGCTACCTGTTAGTTGGCAGCCCTTAGAGATGAAAGTTTCCGTTGCTTTGACACAGACAATTTCAGTTAGTTTTCTCTGGAGAAAACAAAACGAATAAATGAAGATTGATGTGCAGCAGATTGTGAATGTTGATTTAATTGGCAATTTCCCGACCTTGAAATTGAAATAGTTTTCATTTAACGTTCGACTGCATAGCATTGCGTTTACTACAATGCCTGTCGAAATCTTCCCCGCCATTGTGACTTGTCCCAGTTGAATAAATTAAATTACTTTCGACAATAATTTCACGCAACTTACAAGCAACCACAGCGTATAAAAAAAAAAAAATGAAGATGAAACAGAGGCTGGGCCAATTTGATTGACAGAACTCTGCGCTGCTCTGCATCAGATTGAGGCGCCAATTAAATGCGTGTTGCCAGGTTCATTGAACAGCTTTTGCTGCCTGGCAAAGACCAGAAATCAATCATTTGCTCATTCCCTCGGGCGGTTCTCATGAAAATTCGCACCATTAATTCAATAAAAGTAGGAGGGCGGGGTCAGGCCAATGGGGCTTGGCAAAAGAAAAGAGCGTAATAATAAACAGAACATCAGCGCAAAAGTCAATCAATGGTCAAATCAATAAAAATGCTTAATTCACAGACATCCTCGGCCACATTCCAATATCATAAAATAATTATAGCCAAAAATGTCTGCAATTACGTGTCCATATTGCGCATAATATCAGTTAAAAAGAAATTCGAGAACTTTGCACCAATCACCTGTTGAAAATATATGATAAGCTCCCATTGAATGTTAAATAATTTTGTTTGTTCATTCTTTACTTTATCAGAATTTTGTTTCCCTAAAAGGTATAATTATTTTGTCACTCAATGTGCAACACATGAACGAAGACAACTGCTTGCAATTCTAAGCCAAATATCAACAAGAGTATTTAATCTTTGGCGTGCCGCCTTTAGCCATTTTATTAACTTTATAATGATAATGAAAGTTCGCAATGGAATTGTATAGAACAGAATATAATAGAATATAATCAAAAGATAACTACAACTATCAGCTTGTCCTGGCACCCAAGGTGAGACTGATATCTCTTATCGAATTCGCAAAAACTTTGACTAGGTTTAGTAGTTAGTCATGTTCACAGATAGTTTACCTTCTGATTGAAATGTTATCAAATAGTTTACAATTAAATTTATGAATAATGTTGTTGGTATGGTGAGATAACGTACGATTTACGTAGTTTATTTCTTTTTGAAATTTGTAGCTTTTAAATAGTCATAGCTCTATCTAAGCCCTGTCGAAATAATATCATTTTGATCATGGTTTGAACTCTAAATTCCATTCTGCATATTTTTCATAACGCGGCTAGTTATGAACTCGTACTCGTACTGCGCGGCGTCAAGGTGAATCTACGTTCAAATCTCGATCACTTATAGTTTCCGAGATCGACGCGTCTATACAAAAAGGCTGACTGGGTGGTCGGACGGACATAGTTGGATCGGTTTGGCTTCTGATTCCGATCAACAATATATATACTTTATGTGGTCGGAGGTGCTTCTTTTTGCCGGTTACATACTTTTGCACAAGCACATAATACCCTCTTTACTCAATTTCAATGGGATCAGGGTAAAAAAATGACATAACTAATATTTCTCGACCTTAAGCTGTGTCAAAATGGAACCGATTCTCCAAACGTTTCATTGTTGTACTTCAGGCTTAATTGGCATTTGTTTTTTAATATTGCTCTCTTGAGTTAGTAATTAAAATTAGTTAGTTTTATGCTAAAGCATTCAAATTGCTTCACTTTCTAATTAATTTTTAATTGTATTCCTCAATTACTTTGAGGGGCTCCCAAGTCCAAACAGTTGCTTCTTTGAAGGGCATGTATTAATGAGTGACATATTATTTATAGCTAATGATTGTCTAATGAGTACGAATATTAAACTAATGACATTTGCATATAATATTTACATCATTTCAGGCAATACTAGAACCACTATGCAGCCGTTTTTTTTGCGTTTGCAGGTAAGTTTTGGTTTTTTCACGTTTTATCATTTATCAGTTAATTACTTTAATTTTGTGTGCGGCATTTGTGATAATTCGTATGCTGATAAAAACTTTGTCTACAAATGCGATAAATAACATTTGCGTACACTTAAAACGGGTATTATTATGTTTTCATGAAATATGTAACGATTAGAAAAAGACACCATATACTGAATATATGCTCTTAATTATAAGCTGCGAAATTCTGCCCAAATATCGGCAACACCCTAGGCCTTGTGTGTATAAGGGCGTGTTTCTTCTGCGTGTTTTTCTCTCGTATATTCATGTGAGCCGAGCGTTATTAACAAAGTTGGTTTGTGACTTGGCTACAGTGCAATTACGAGCAGGTTAACAACTATAAGGTGTAGCTGAGTTTTGTGTTTAAGAGAGTTATATGCTTTTTTTTTGAGCCGCTCTTAATGGTGTTCTCTCGTGAAACATGTGCGATATATAGCGCTGAGTATACTTGTTATTTGGAAAAAAGGTGGCCTGATCTTTGGTGACGTCACGCAAAACAACAACAGCTAAGGAAATCGAATAACACAATAATAATAAACAGTTGGCTCACATGTTGTTGCCTTTTTTTGGACAGACAACTGTATGAATCAGCGAGCATTATTTACATTTGTTACTCTTGATGAATGATGATCAAATACTTGTTTATTTTCGTTTTGAATTGAATTGCCCGACTACGTCACAGGCAAACGCCTCTCACTGTAGAGCATTTTATTTTCTAATTAAAAATAAAATTAGAATGTATTAATACATACATGTAGCTGTGGCTATTTGCGCATTGTTGTTGCTTGTTTGTAAACAATGTTGTCAACTCATGCGCATGTTTCGAAATACACTTGCCAAAAGAACCAGACCAACAAAAAAAAAATCACGCCATTTTTTCTATTTCTTTACTAACCCATATCTACTGCATACATGGCGTATGCGTAATTTGCATGTGAATACGTATTTATACACATAATTACAATACTAGAAGGAGCATACGTGTGGATTTCCAATTAGGCATGCGATTAGATTTGTATTTTCAATGAGTTTTACTACGTTTAATCGCTAAACTGAGATTGCAAAGGGTCCATAAACATTTTCGTCACATTGATGGTGTATTATAGTACATATATAGTATTAGTTATTGGATAAGATAAGACTTTGTTTTCGTTGATATTTCTTGCTATTATGTGAGCTCACTTGGCTAAAACAATGCGTAGTTAATTTATACAAACCCTGACGGAGTGATTCACTCTGGCCTAAAATTTACATATTCCCAAGGGTTTGTCCCCCTAAAAATGCAAGAGAGGATATGGGGAGGCAGCCTGAATAAATCAGGCATATGTCAAGTGGATCATTTAGTAATGCTTAAAATAATCCTCTGCCTGGCTGCGTGAATTTCAGTCATTTTCATAGCAAAGTTAACATTAAATTTCTCAATAACATTTAATGGATTCGGTTTATAAATAAATCTTTATATGCTGACAACAGCCAATGCCAGAATAAGGGTTAAATCATTTACAACTGTCAAAGTAACTTTCTCAATTGCATTTGGTTCAGAGTTTAAAACATTTATACGCTATACATTAGATGCAAACCAACGTTTTGCCTGCTACTCAGCTGGCTAAGTGATTTAATGAAATTATTTAACATGATTTTATGCAAGAAATTATGTGTTTTCAAGGTAAGGTACTTATATTTTGCGACTCTCGAGCATTATATTATCTGGGAGCTAGTCTGGGACTCCAACTACAGACTTCGTTGCTAGACAATTCATTTAACAAGAGCTGACATTTTTTACTCATCTATTTTAAGTCACTGACTATTGTGACCTGCGGGCCTAATAACATCCAAGTGCTAAAGTGGAATTTGAACCAGCCACTTGCTTGACCTTCGCTCATTATAACAAGCAAGCGCTAGTCTGGGATTCGAACCAAGGACTTTCTTGTCTAGTGGTTCGCTTGGACTGACGATCCCATCTTATCAATTGTCAGTTAACTAAGTGCTGCGGCGAAATATAACTCAAGGGCTTTCATCGCTTCAAACATAGTTGTTAAGCGAAGATCTGTCTTTCCCCTTTTTGCCATAATTAATGCTAATAAGTGGCATATTACAAGTTGCAATTTGAGTACCAAAAACTTTTGTTATGAGGTGTCTAACATTGAATCTTTGAGTTGAGAAGATTTTATTGTTATTGTCGTTGTTGTTGTTTTGTATATGAAGTCAGTTATGAAAGGCAAACTTGTGGTCTGAATGTGAGTGTGTCTGAATAACCGCGGCTGTAATATACAAACAGTTGCGGGTTGTTGTTACACTTTTTTGGTTTCATCTGAAAGTTGTTTTATTTCTTCTCATTTTTTAGTTGGTAACCAGTTTATTTGCACATAATTATACATAAGGTAACATGCGTTTTGTAATTAAGCCAAAACGGAAATGCATAAAATGCGCCGAGTATATGTTTATATGTATATATATATATATATAGCCTGCTCTGTCTGTACAGTCTGAAATTGGTGGGTCAAAGCACGTGCACATTTTTGAGCATAATTAGCCAAGTTAATTACAAAAGTCTGGACGAGGACGACATGTTCTCAGGCCAGATTCTGGGTGGTCCTGCTCCTGCTCCTTCCCCAGTTGCGACAGTTTTTATGATGATGCCGGCCCAAAAACTTGTTTAATTTCGATTTTAAAATAAATCAACGCTGTCTCGCACAGCCTGCCCTTCTGTCCATCTATATACCCCTGCACTGTCCAACATGCGTGCAGTTTTCGTTATGGTCTCTGAATCTGTAGCTGACGTTCATTTGGCTGTCATGAAACGTGCCGAGAACTTCGATTGCGTTTGCGATTCCCAATTTGAGAGCTACCAGATTACCAGTTGACAATTTTCAGTTGCCAATTACCAGTTGGACGAGAGTTTCAGCTGCTGCTGAAAGTGGCCAAAAATGTTTGGCAAACTTTTGCTACAACGAAGAAATGGCTAAATAATTTGCCATGAGCTGTCCTTATTGTAAAAATAATTAACAACTAGCATGGAAACTCTTGGAACTTGCAGCCGATTTAATGCTCTATTTATTAATTTTTATTTCTTTAATTTAAATTAACTATATTACAGGCTCTTTCCAACCCAAAGCATACAAGTTGCTTTATATAATTATCTTAATTACAGTTTCCTGTTTTTATTTCTTTATTCGTCAATTCTTGTAGATTTAACTTTTGACACAATATTTTTTTTGTTGATTGATTTTTTTAGACGCATATTGATTCAGTTCTATTGAAATAAGTATTGCAAATCGAAACCTGGGCTTGAGTTTGCCTCAAATATATAAATGTTATTTATATACGAATTGTTCAAATAATATATATAACGAGCACAAAAAATCATAGAAATCATAAAAATATTTCATTAATAGTCATGTGAAGATCTTATTCGGCATTTAGTATATAAAGCCACAGTTAATCAGTCCAATCAAGCCTTGATATATCTTATGAACTCGGCAGCCTCGATTTTTATTTAACACATTTCATGGCAAAATTAGAGTACCTTTAGCCGGGTTGCAACTCAGCTAACACTTTGACCTATTACCTGTTTCGCATGCTGCCAATTGTCTGAATTGACATTTGGCCAGACCTCAAATACACTTGGCCCGTTTATCTCTCTGTCCGACTACGAGTACTGGTACGAGTAATTTGTTTTATTATGGCCAACTGTCAAGGAACAGCGTAAATGCATTTCGGTTGCAAATGTGGCATTTAAATTATTAATAAAGATTGAACAGGTCACAAATAACGAAACAATTGGTGGATATTACGAATTTTTGATTATAAGACCCTCAAATTTGACCCAGTGACCGTCTATTGCTAAATCATTTTATTTTAACCTTTTGCACCGCTTTATTAATATAAATATTAAGTTTTTTGTTTTGCGCATGGTATTCGCTGCGCTGAAAACCTTTTTTTTTTTGTTTTTGAGGTTAGTTTTTGACAAGTTGAAGTTGAAGGCTGGGGTCTTGCGATTATTAATAATAAAGCGAAATCGCAACAGTCGATGTTCGGCTGTATTAAGGTTAAGTTGTTCATTAGTTTTTAAACAGATTTCAATAACAGCTGTCAGTTTTTAATAACTATTTGCAGTTTCTTGTGAACCAAGTGGTTTCTTAATTGACTTCCTAAAGGTGTATTAGATAGAAGAGTGTGTTTGGTCAAGTAACAGCAGAGATAACACCGACGGCTGCGGACATCATCCAACAGCAGAAAATAACAATCATAATTACAGCCTAAGAGCAAATAGTTTTTTTGCGCGCTCTTTGTAAGCTGCTGTCCACTCTCCTTCTGAATTGCTTTGCTTGCATTGCTGCCCTTCGCTCTAACCGGCGAGCGTCTTATTGGAGTTTCGTTTCGATTCGCTTTACATATTGTCATAACCAGTCAGTCTTTCGTTTTGATCGCAACCTAGGCACAACTAATTCGAGTTGGCTGCCAAGCAACAATTTAAAACTTATAATTTCTAATAAGTGCCCTGCGCGGCAAATAAATCCATTTGAAAACTAATCTAAGTGTTTGAATTTCGCTGCACAAGCAGTTAGAATTAATTGGTTGCAAAAAAGCTTGCAACTACACATTTTGGTGACCCCGACGTGATTTTTTCTTTCTTTCATTTTTTCTATTTTTTCTTGTACTTCGTTCTTGTCGTGTCAACGGACAGTTATCAGTTCGGGCAAAGCTGTGTGGTGAGCCGTTTGCTTGCGCATCTGCATACAGTTGGTTGTTATACATAAACGCCGTAGCAAATCCCCGCTAATCGTTGCGCGCTATAACCCGCTATACGCTATCTCGCTCGAACGAACACTTGCGCGATCAGACTTGTATTGTAGTTCGGCTGTGTGAACCTTGTTGTGCGCTACATTCATAATGTTTGATGAAGGTGCAAGTGCAAATGGAAATGATGAGGCGACATCAGCTAGTCAAGTGGCGGTTGGAACCCAGGCTGCTGTTTTTAAAATAAAGATCAAGAATTTAACTGATCGACTCAATAGATTGTCCTCGGAACTTGATCCCGCTCGACTTCGCGATGTTGATGACTACGAGCTGCAAGATTACATAAGCATGGCATCTGACTTGCAGGCGAAATTTGAGATAGTCTGTGATGGTTTGTTGGAGGTGGATCATGCCAGCGTTGATGAGGATCTTCAGACAAGTTTTGAGTCAACTATTAGGCAGCTACGGCTGTCCCTTCAACGCGAGCGCGGAAATCGAAGCAAGGTTCAGCAGATTCCGCATTGTTCCACCTTCAATTCAGCCGCAGCCGATGACTCGCGTTCTACCTTTGTTGTTCCAAACCACTCTCGATTGCCTCAACTTAAATTGCCGGAGTTTAGTGGAGGCTACACAGAATGGGCCGATTTCTCGAACCTGTTCACCACGGTCATTGACAAGGATCCGTATTTGACCAACATTGAAAAACTCCAGCATCTACGGTCATGCCTTAAAGGAACAGCGCTGGATACAATTCGCTCATTGGAAATTTCAAACGCAAATTATGCTGCCGCTTTAGAACTGCTTGATAAGCGTTTTAATAACAAGCGTCTTATTTTTCAGGCACACATCTCTGAAATTTTGGGTTTGAGAAAGGTGGACAAGGGCGCGACTGCACAGCTGCGCGAATTTTCAGATAAGCTCAACTCTCATCTACGTGCTTTAAAATCGATGGGCAGTGTGGAACAGATCGCCGGTTGCGTCATAGTACATACGTTGCTGCAAAAACTAGATAGCGTTACGCAGGCTAGCTGGGAGGATGATGCGCCGTTGGACGTCATACCATCATGCGAGCGGTTTACAACCTTCATAGAGAGGCGTTGCCAAAGGCTGGAAAATGCGGATCACGCTACGGCAATGTACACGCCTAGCTCCCAGGTGGGCCAGAACAACAGTAGTAGAAGAACGTTTGTAGTGACTAGGAATGGAACGAGTGCTTGTGTGTTTTGTGAAGTCGCAGGCCACTCTATTTATAAATGTTTGCAATTCGCAAATTTATCGCCCTTGCTGCGCCTTCACGAAGCCAAGCGGCTTGCGCTGTGCCTAAACTGCCTGCAAAGGGGACATCAGCTGAGAGTCTGCGGCTCCAGCGCTTGCAGAGTTTGTGGAAGCAAACATCATAGCTTGTTGCATCTTGGCAACACAAGCAGTCACATCGCTGCTTCTAGCCCAAACAATGCTCAAGATACCGAAACTTATTCGTCATCCCAAAACACCTTGGCGGCACTTTTATCTTCGCCTCTCACTACCGCCCAGCATCTCAAGCACGATGTGGTCCTGCTTGCCACTGCCGTCATCAACGTGAAAAATCGCGCTGGCTCCTTGGTGCCTTGCCGTGCGTTGCTCGACTCTGGGTCGCAGTTGCACATCATCACCTCTCGTCTTGCTCATCAGCTCCAGCTGCGCAAATTCAAGTCAACAGCAATCGTCTCTGGCATTGGTGATGCAGCATTTGCGTCCGATGGGTTTTCGGTCAACATCAATGTCAAATCTCGAGTGTCGGAGTACTCCACATGCATCCCGGCCTTGATTGCACCATCCATCACCGATAATCAGCCTGGCTTCACTCTTGACCCTGCATCATGGAACATTCCATCAAATATACAACTAGCTGATCCTGAATTCTTTAAATCTCAGCAAATCGACATGTTGATTGGAGCCAGTCTGTTCTTCGATCTGCTATGCGTCGGCCAGATTAAACTAGCTGCTGGACTGCCGATATTGCAAAAGACTCGCCTTGGTTGGGTGGCTACGGGAGGTGCCTCACATGCTGGAAAATCATCATTCATGGCCATGAGATCAATGGAGAATCCAGATCTGCTGGTTGACTCGCATCTGCAGCCTAATACACAGATTGATGAATTAATCCGTCGTTTTTGGGAATTGGAATGCTGCACCGACCCTGAGTCCTTACCAAACAAGGAGGAACGCGACTGTGAGGCACACTTTCAGGCCAATTTTAAACGTCTGTCGACTGGCGACTATTCAGTTCGTTTACCGCTACGTCTAGGCATGTATCCGCTGGGTGACTCCTATCAACAGGCGGTTCGTCGATTCCTGAACTTAGAAAGAAAACTAGACCGTAATCCACTATTGAAACCCCAGTATGCAGCATTTATCAAGGAGTATCTTGACTTGGGTCACATGTCACTTGTTACCTCAGCTGCACTGGGCCAATGCAAGTACTACCTGCCACATCACTGCGTGCTGAAGGAGGATAGCACTACAACCAAGCTAAGGGTCGTGTTTGATGGCTCAGCAGTTACTACCTCTGGACACTCGCTGAATGATGCACTGATGGCAGGTCCTACCATCCAACCGAAGCTGTTTTCGATACTGATGCGGTTTCGTACATTTGCAGTCGCCCTGACAGGCGATATATGCAAAATGTATCGATGCGTACGAGTCGAACCCGCAGACAGTTATTTTCAATGTATCTTGTGGCGTGAGTCTCAGCATCAGAAGATACAGATTTACAAATTAGACACCGTCACCTACGGCACAAAACCAGCATCGTTTCTCTCAGTGCGAGCTATGCACCAACTGGCCATGGATGAGCAGAAAACTTTCCCTATTGGCTCTGACATTGTTAAAAGAGATTTCTACGTGGATGACCTCATTTCTGGTGGTAGCTGTGTTCAAGAAGCAATTGAGATATTGAAACAAACATCTGGACTACTCGCCAAGGGGAACTTTAGGCTGCGCAAATGGTGTTCTAGCGACACATCTGTACTCCAAAACATACCGGAAGAGGATAGAGAAACGCTGCTTAAGTTTGACGATGGCAGTGACATCACGAAAACGTTAGGCCTCGTTTGGGATCCCGCTTCAGACTGTTTCCTTTTCTCCTTCTCTCCACTGAGGTTGCCCTCCAGACTGACAAAACGGTCAATACTCTCCGCAATTGCTCGCTTTTACGACCCCCTTGGTCTTGTTGGTCCCGTAATAACAAAATCGAAAATTTTTATGCAGGATCTCTGGAGAGAAAAGCTGGACTGGGATGAGAGCCTGCCCGTACACTTAAGCACAGCCTGGGTCAACTTCTGCGCTGATTTTGAGTATACTCAGCAATTCCAGTATCCCCGTCGAGCACTCTCATCAGACAGTACAGTGGAGATTCACGGATTTTGTGATGCCAGCCTAAGCGCTTATGGAGCATGCGTCTATACAGTCTCAAAGTGCAATGGCAACACCAGCGTGCGTCTCTTATGCTCCAAATCGCGTGTCGCGCCTGTGAAAACCATCACGGTACCAAAGCTGGAACTCTGCGGAGCTGCATTACTGGCTCAACTTCTCAGCGAAATATGCCAAATGAAAGTGTTCGACTGTCGGTATTACTGTTGGTCAGACTCTGCCGTGACTTTGGCTTGGATTCGCAATGATGCTTCGAAATTCAATGTTTTCGTTGCCAACCGAGTCGCAGCCATCCAAGAGCTCACCACTGGAATGGAATGGCATCATATTCCCACCGAATTAAACCCGGCGGATATAATTTCACGAGGAGCGCTGCCTAGTGAGCTCTTCCGGTCTCCATTATGGGCCCATGGTCCGAGTTTTCTCAGTAAGGGAAAGGAAGAGTGGCCTGCCTCCTGTGTACCTGTCGAATCCTTACCAGAACTTCGACACAAGGTACTCCTCGGAACTGCAGCGCAACCGGATCTCTCGATTGGTTGCAAGTTCATCAATTCGTTTTCCAAGCTGCAGCGGGTCTTTGCTTATGTTTACAAATTTGTAAATCGAATCCGAGGAGCTGAACTAACCGTTGACCACTTGCATCATGGCACACATTGGTTGCTGCGGTCAGTGCAAATGGCTACTCTCAGCGATGACTACAAGGCATTGAAGGAAGGAAGGCATGTCAAACCGTCTAGCTCAATGGCCTCTCTTGCACCATTCCTTGACGACTTCGGCCTACTTCGCATCGGTGGACGGCTGAAAAACTCGTCGTTGGACTTCTCAGCGCGACATCCGATTATATTGCCCCGTCAGCATCCTGTGACGCGAGCAATCATAGTTTACTTTCATAAACGAAACTTACACGCTGGACCTCGCGCTTTATTGTCTTCGATTCGGCTCCAGTACTGGCCCATTGGCGGTCGAAAAACAGTCTCCAGTATTGTTGCCAAATGCATAATCTGTTTTCGTGCCAAGCCACGATTGGCCGAGCATATAATGGCAGACCTACCAGCTGATCGTCTTAATACATCGTATCCCTTTATGGTCACTGGCGTTGATTACTGTGGACCATTTTACTACAAGAACGAAGTGCGCAACAGGCCACCAGTGAAATGCTATATCAGTCTGTTCATATGCTTCGCTACAAAGGCGGTGCACTTAGAGCTTGTAAAGGACTTGTCCACAACATCGTTTCTAAACGCCCTAAAACGTTTCATCCTGACTCGCTCTCGACCTTCAAGGATCTGGTCTGACAATGCGACAAACTTCGTAGGTGCCAAGAACGAACTAGCAGATCTGAACCGCCTGTTCCTGAGAGACGAGCATGTCAAGGCCGTTAACGAGTTTTGCCTAACCGAATCAATTGAATGGTTGTTCATCCCTCCTCGCTCTCCGCACTTTGGTGGACTATGGGAAGCCGCTGTGAAGACTGCTAAGCACCACTTTTATCGATCTGTTTGCTCTTCCATTTTGGATTTCGATTCGCTGCGTACGCTCGTCTGCCACATCACGGCAATTATTAATTCTCGACCATTACTTCCACTTTCAGAGCATCCAGGTGATCTTGACGTCTTGACACCCGCACACTTCCTGGGTACAGCGCCATCTTCATCATACATTGAGCCCGATCTAAGGCAGCTTAACTTCAATCGGCTTAATTATTTTCAGCGCGTCACATATCTCCAACAAGTATTCTGGGCCCGTTGGCGCGAAGAGTATTTGACGCTTCTTCAACAGCGCTCCAAATGGCGCACTCCTCAGCCTGGACTCTCCATTAACGATGTTGTCCTTGTAAAGGATGAGAATCTACCGCCGCTGAAGTGGCCACTCGCCAGAGTGCAAGAGCTGATCTCTGGATCTGATGGGGTATCCAGAGTTGCTGTGCTTCAAACTGCGACTGGAGTCATACGTAGAGCTGTACGAAAGCTGTGTTTGCTGCCCAAACAGGATGATGTTGAAAGCCCTTGCCTTCCAACGGGGGGAGAATGTTTGGTCAAGTAACAGCAGAGATAACACCGACGGCTGCGGACATCATCCAACAGCAGAAAATAACAATCATAATTACAGCCTAAGAGCAAATAGTTTTTTTGCGCGCTCTTTGTAAGCTGCTGTCCACTCTCCTTCTGAATTGCTTTGCTTGCATTGCTGCCCTTCGCTCTAACCGGCGAGCGTCTTATTGGAGTTTCGTTTCGATTCGCTTTACATATTGTCATAACCAGTCAGTCTTTCGTTTTGATCGCAACCTAGGCACAACTAATTCGAGTTGGCTGCCAAGCAACAATTTAAAACTTATAATTTCTAATAAGTGCCCTGCGCGGCAAATAAATCCATTTGAAAACTAATCTAAGTGTTTGAATTTCGCTGCACAAGCAGTTAGAATTAATTGGTTGCAAAAAAGCTTGCAACTACACAGAGTGTATATCTTTGGTATGCCGAAGATTAAATACCCTTAACAACACATATATGTATATAATTTAGTATGCCGATCGAAACGACTCTCACAATGTAAGATTGATTGATCGGTTGATTAAAGGCAAAGGCCTACAAAAATAATAAAGAATCCTAAAGCAGCTTACAGAGTGCATACATACACATAATCCTTTACACTTTCCTATATCATACGCTTGATATAGAAGAAAGTTAATTATATATTGTTTAGCTTGTACACTTCATAACTGTGTGTTAGATTTCTGCTATTTAATATACTTCACATACTTGAAGTACCCAACTGATGCATCTGGTTCTTAGGCAGCTATAAATCCTTATACTTAAATATTTATACAACCAAACTGGTTCCAATTTCGTGGGTTTGTCTTATACCGTGGCATAAGTTTGGCTTTGGGTTTCAACACGTGCACCGCACTTCACTTCGCATTGCCGCTCACACACACCACTGTGCGGTGCGAAGCGAAAGACGAAGAGAAGCAACTCCAAACAAAATAGAAGGCGAACGGAGCAGAAGAAAAAGAAACTGAAACACTTGTTGCTCTCCGCAGCAACCGGGGTCTATGCTCTCTGAAGCCAGATGCCGGCCGGCAGCAGAAGAAAACGAAGAGGAAGAAACATATAATCATGGAAACGGCGAAGAGGCGAATTAAGAGAGGCGCACGGAGCGAGCGGCTTAGGAAAGTAAAAGGTAAAAAAATGTGTGACGTTGTGGAATGTGTTGGGGCATGGCTATAACAGGGAATCGCTGACGATATGCAGCGTGAGACGTTAGCGAATGTTTTTCCGAAAAGCGATTCGCATAAATAAATAAACATTTGGAAATTTGAGGTCTGTTGGTCTGCTGGTCTGGTGGTCTGATCGAATGGAAATGCGAAACTTAACAGCAATACACGCACGACACACACAGGCAGCGCAGACTTAAAGCTTAAAGCTCAGATTGACGTCAGGCGATGCAAAAGAGCTTATTTTCGAAAAAGCGCACTAATACTAATGCAAGTACAGGCAATAAAACGAGATTTGTGCAGGTTTGAACGATTATCAGTGTTAGTAACCAAATGCGGGTGCTACTTACATATATCCAACGGCGTATTCACTTTGCCCGACACATTCTGGAACTTGAATTCCAAATTGAGGGATTTGCTATTGAAGAAGGTCGAGGTACTACTCGCACTTATGCTATTTGCTGCGGCAGGTGCAAAACTTTTAAGCTTATCCAATTGCGGTCCCAGGGTTGTGGTCTTTATAATCTTCTCCAGCAGCGCCGAACCGCTTAGGTTTGAGATAATTATACTTGGACTGGGCGCTGAAGCGGTCACCTGAGCTGCATTCACGGCGGCGGCATTACAAAATTTACTGATGCTCAGGATGCATGTAATGAAGATCAGATGGAACGACGAGGTGAAACTGAAGCTGATCAGCTGCTGCACCCGGCTCTGATAGTTGGAGCTGCTGCTGAAGAAGGCGCTTACTTTGGGCGGTGTTTCGACAACGTTGTTGTTCTCTATTGTTGTTGTTGATGTTGTTGTTGCTGTTGTATTTGCGTTGGTATTGCTTTTGGCTAGGGGTTCATCCATTTTATGCTTGAACTTTGCGATTTTTAAAATTTGATTTCAAATCGATTTTTCGCTGTAAAATGGAAAGTAATCACTTTTTTTTCTATTTTACTTTGGCCAAAAACACTTTTCGCACGCAATTTTCTCTAAAATTTCTATTCATATTATTCATTATTAAATAATAGTCTGACGACCGCGTCAGCTGTTTTAGCGCGAGAAAAAATGCCAACTTTGCCAAAAAAAAAAAAAAAAAACTTGCCAAAAAAAATAATAAAAAAGAAAGATATCACACAGAGAGGCAAACGCCATGATATATTTCGGGGATCGTGAAGACAAAACAAAACAGAAGAGCGTAAAAGAGTAAAAGAAACATGCGGAACAGACTAAAAAAAAATCATACGATGTTGCAGAAAGTCGAAATAAAGAAAACATGCAAGAATTCAACGGCAGACTATGCCGTGCTAAGGCAAACCCTATAAAAGGCGAGTTGAAAATAGGTGAAAAAAGAGTGGAATTTAAAAAAAGTGGTAAATTATAATTAATTATTTACTTTTGTTTAGTAAATGTACAACCTATAAAAGTGAAAGGCCGCTCAGCCCTTGATAGTATAACGTATAGAAAATATAACAACACAGAGCTTGCAAAATATAGGGGCGACGACTTTATCGGGCGGCCCACGATGGTCAGCTAGGTTAGCGCAGGTTTTACAAGGTAAACCCTTATACTACATATACATACTTATAACAAGAAACTTTGGGCTTGTCACGCTGGTTGACTTACAGATAAATAGATTGCACTTATAAGCACACTGCCAAGTAAATCACAGTGGGTTTGCTTTTGGGTATCTAAAAACGGCTATCAGAGAAATTAGTTCTGGAAATGGCGCTACCACTACTTGAACTCAAGTGCCTCTCTTTGGGTATTGCTCAACGGGTTGCGTTCAGACTGAAGTGAAAATTTAGACGTAAACTGTTCTAATTTTAGAGAAAATTAGAACTAGCTATTTTGGCAAGAGTGAACGTTTAAATTATTTTATTTTATTCTTTTGTTTTTGGCAAAGTCAGCGGAAAATGCAAAATGCGGCCTCGAACTACACGTGTTCCGTATATATCGGATATGCCATACAGTTATGCGAGATTCACGCAATTCAGCTAAATAATTTCAGACGTTTGCAATTAACACTTGATTTTGAAATTTAACATTAGGTTATGCGCCGCTCTCTACCGCTATCTTTTTTTTTTTTTTTTTTGTTATCGTTGGGCTTACAACAAATATTTTATTATTTATGTTTGCTTTTGGGGGGAGCTCTTTATTTTTCGTACGAAGAATGTTATGTTTTATATGCTCTGCGGCTGCGTAACGGTACGGCAATATTTCCAGTAACAACAATACGACTGCGCCCAACGCACGACGTTTAACGACTGATCTACCAATGCGAGGCCGCAGTCAACGAAGCGTTCAACTGCGTTCGCTTTGCCTTTGGCTTCGGCTTTGCCCTCCCCCCTCACAACCATACGCAAACACGACGTTGCGATACACGATCGCCACGCGGCAAAAGTTTTGACATTTGTTCGCATGCATTAACTGTATAAATGAGAGAGCGAGAGAATGAGAAGAGAGCGAACGCAAAAGTGTGCCAGCGTGACTAAAAGAGATAATGTTAAGAGTTGCAAGGTGGTTGTAAATACTCTTTGTAAAATTCTCTTAAGTAACAATTAGCACAAACATCAATTTGGAGGTGTGCTTGAATTGCATCTGGTCGAACAGTTGTTGGTTGGGTCTAGCAATTACCTATAGCAACCAATTTTCTTTTTGTAATGCTGTTCGCTTAAATTGGTTCTTGGCATAGGTCAGAGACCATGACATGCATATGTTAATTGAATGGTTGATCAAAAATACAAAAAGCCAACGAATTGCTACTACTGGAAGCAACTGGAACTTTTTTAAATGAGTCAATGTCAAGATGAGACGAATATTTGCCATATTATTTAGCAGTTGTAAAGTGTATTTGCCTTGCAAATATTTCTGATTCCAGCTTTTTTCTTCCTTTGAACAATCTTGGAACACTATCGAATCTATATCTATAGTGTCTGAAGAATCTCTAAGCACTATTAGCAAGCAATACGGTAAAAGCATTAACATACGGAATTGCAACATTTAACCCGCAGTTCCCAAATGTGTTTCGATTCGATACATTTGTGCTAGGAAGACTAGGCGCTTTTTTCCGATTTGCATATCGCATAAAAAGTCGAAAATGCTAAACAACAGTTTGCATATTTACAAATGCGAAAAGGTGTCTGGGAACACACACGAACTATGCGTTTTTAGGAGCTGTAAACCTTGATAACTATGTACTTCATATACATATAGGTTGAGTATTATGTATGTACGTCAGATAAGTGGGCTTTGTGCTGTAATACTTACTGATATAAAATAAAATTAACCAACGGCATACGATAAAGAGAGGAGTCTATCTAATATGTTAAATCGTTATGCTAAATCATTTGAGTTATTCTTGTTTTTCTTTTCTTAGCATTTCCAAACTATTCGCTGGAATATCAAAAAGTTCGGCAATTCTAATGGACTCAAAGACTTATACTTACAATTGTAAGCTGTAAGATAATTCTAAAAAGTTTCCAATACGATTTCAAATCGTTCACCAACATGTCCATCATTCATTTAAAAATCTGTAAATAAAAAAAATTACTGCACATAAAATTAAAGATTTTTGAAATTAATAAACAATTTTGTTGCTACACATATTTAAATATGTATTTATTCAATCGTCTTGACTTGGAAACATATGTACACTTAACAATAGCATATAATAATATTGATAATTATAATAATAAACGATCTGAACTTTAAACAGAAATAAAGTTTCAACTCTTTCTAATTATTAAAGATATTGTTATTATTTTCTTAAGTTTTTCATATTCTTCTTTCTTGTAATTAAGTAATGCACACTTTATCTATGTACAGTTTGGAACTATGTGAATTATCTTTAGGGCTTGTTTCAGTTAGTTTAGTTATAGCATTAGTTTTAGTTTAGGTTTTAAGTTAGAACTCAGCGACGTATATTGTACAGCATCCTTTAAGGATTCTCTCTCTCTCTCTCTCTCACACTTTTTCTTATTTTTTCAAAATGACCCGCTGTTAAAATAATGTTAAAATAATTTACACATACGAGTTGCTCAGTCTTTAGGCGTGTCTGCTGCGGGCTTATATTTTGCATCTAAACTTAGAACAGATACAGTAAACCCAAAAGCTCTAATACGACGATATGCCTATGACGGGTGAGTACTAGAGATAATAAAGAAAGAAGAAGAAGCATTATGTTGTGTTTGGGTTTGTTTGGGTAGAGTTTTCTTACCTCCTCATCCATTACGCTGGTGTGATCGTAGATCCGTGCAGTTAGATTCTTGCGCAAACTGAAATGATCCTCAGTTGTGGTTTTACGATAAATGGGATTCTCAAAGTTCATGGAATTGATGCGTCGCTTGCTGCAGTAGCGATAGCCAAGGAGCAGGACCTATAGCACGAAAAAAAGATGAGAACAAAAATTGCGTTATGATTTTATAGTGTCTAAATGTACGAAAAATCAGATATATCAGCAACTCAGATTGTTCTTGAATTCCGAAGCGATTCAAAAATCTCATATATTGAGGAGCTCAAATAATTTATGCTATTAAGATATTTTTCAATTAAGCTTAAAAATGAAAGTAGTCTAGGATTACAAATAATCTCAATCATTGTGTTTTTGGGAGCCTCAAAAAGGTATGATGTTTTAATAATATACATTTATTTTTTATTATTATTATTATTTTTTTACAAAATGGAAATGGGGCTACTGAGTATCTATGCATACCAATATTTAAAAAAAAAAAATTACAACAATTTTGGTATACTCGATAATTTTATTTTAACACTTACCACCGATAGAAGCACCGCACAACCACTGAGACTGGCTATAACCACAAGCGCTATGAAGCCCGAGTCCGGCTGCGGACTGGGCGCTGTGGTTTGATCGATGTGTGTTTGGTTCTTCACGGGACGCCGTTCGGCAACTGTGAATTGAAGTGCAAGCCGGATGAGATTAAATAGAATGTAAATCACATAAAAACAGAAGACAAAATAAAAGAAAAACACACATAGAAATGCGACACACAAAAAAGAGCAAAACAAAATACAACAATAAAAGGCACCAAATGAAATGAGCAGATGAAGAAAGAACAAAAAAACAAGAAAATGGAAATAAAAAATTGTGTAATATACGAGGCAAGGCCCATGCTGTTGTTCACACCCAACCACCCAAAATTTCCCCGGCCACTGCAAAAGAATTTTCAATCAAATCGTTCAAAGTGCGCATTTAGGCGCAAATAAACACTTAAACGCGCTCGCGCCTTTGATGGGTAAACTTTTATATCCAGCCCAGGCGGAAGATCTAAAAGAGAAAGAAAAGCTGAGCGGGGGGCTTGCAGACTGGCAGCTGGAATGACACAGCGGGCAACTTAAATGGCGTAGGAGGATGCGTAATGACATCGTTAACGCGCACGCCGTTTAATGGATTCGGCTTCTGATGCTCACTCACGGATACGCCACACTCCGATTCCAAGTTAAATCCTTAAATCAAGTCAAACAGCAAAAGCTATCAACAATATCTTGAATTTCACTTTAAATAGGCTAACCGAGCGAGTAACCAGTCAACATCGCACAAATATTAACCTCATACTTTGCGGTTGGCTTGGTTTGAGTGGGTGGTTTGTTTGGTTGGCTTGGCTCGGCTCGGCCGATTGCCTTGTCTCTGATATCAGTTGCAATGTACGTCCATTTGTGCTGCCTACTTGCGGTTTGCCTGTTTGTGTTGCAAGTGTCTCTCGATGGCGCTTATGAAACTGTCATGCCTGGCCGGGGGGAGTGAGCTGTGGTTGCCTTTTTGATGATGATTAATGTGAGCCATGACAAAGCAAATGTTATGCCACAGCGGCAAATGAAGTGCTTGGCTGAAAAATGCCAACTAGCCAATGCAACCCGAGCAACCAGCACCATCAGCAACCCTCCAGAGGAAATGCGGCGCAGAGCTGTCGACTGTGTCAGTGCATTGGCTAAAATTGCTTGTGATTAATATCGTTTGCTTTTGATCTTAGCCTTAACTTTTAACACTAACTAATGGTAGACACATAAATACGTAAATACATCAAAAAGTAACGCTGAGAGAGATGACAGGGTTTAAAGAGCAACTGCTGGGTAATGTAAACTGATTGGAAATGGAAATTCGTATTCATACATACGTACTAATATTCATATTAACATAATTATGAACTTTGCAATGTGGTTGATAAATTTGACATGGACCATAGAATATGGATTCTAATCCAAATAGAATTTATGACAGATATAACAAATATAGACGTATACATATATACATATATAGACAGAGGCTGACACAACCCACGGACCCATAACATGTTGATAAATATCGTAAGAAACATAGAGTTGTCAGGCATACCAAGAGCTGCCTGTGTCTGTGGCAAGCTGTTGCCTAATGGCATTGCCTGTTTGTTTTCGGTTAGTACTTGGATACGCTTATCACTAAAGTTGGGTAGTCGCTGAAGTGTTTTCGTTTTGGTCTTAAATCTGTGAACTCGCGGCGGCTTGGTAATAACTCGAAAGCTGGCTACACATGCATCAGGTTAAGAAGAGGGTTAATATAGGGGAAATAAAACGTGTTAGTATAGAGAGCATGCGGAATAAATTAAACGAGAGAAGAATAGTTCCAAACTCGAGGATACTCACGATCTTCGACACACATGAGTCCATCGGACATGAGCTTAAGGCCCGTTGGACAGGCGCAGGATATGCGCGGACTGCGCTCATTGATGCGCGGCGCCGGCAGGCAGAGATGTGAACAGTGGCCATTAACCGCTTGGCAGTGATTAATGCCATCGGGCTGGCGATAAGGATGATACACATGGATGACCATGGGATGTTGGAGCTGTGAATGAAGAGAAGAGCGTCATAAAAGAGGGAAGGAATATCTAGGATAATATTAAACTAACCATATGCACAGCCGTGATGGGTTCTACACCCTCCCCAGTAAATTTGTTGGCCTTGAAAACCGTCTGCTTGTCCCAGTCGGTCCAGTAGATGTAATCCTCAAAGGTGCTTATGGAGAACGGATGCCGCAGATACTCCGTCGAGTACAGGATCTGTCTGCGCTGTGAGCCATCGTAATTGGCTGAGGAGATGACATTCAGCTTGCCATCCACCCAGTAGATGCGCTTCCTAACCAAATCCAAGGTTATTCCATTGGGCCACTTCACATCGTAATTGATGATAGTCGTGCGATGGGAGCCATCCATGCCGGCGCGTTCAATGCGCGGCGAGGCGCCCCAGTCGGACCAGTACATCCAGCCCTCGATTGGATCGAGCGCTATGGAGCGGGGTATGTCGAGCGCATCCTCGATCAAAACCTTGCCCATGTTGCCATCGAAGTTGGTCAGCTCGATGGTGCACTTGTGCGTGTCCGTGTAGTAGACGTGGTTGTAGATCCAGTCAACGGCCAGGCCATCCGAGGTAACCGATGACTGCTTCAGGACAACAGTCTTCTCGTTGCCCTCATCGATCGGCGCCTTGTAGATGCTCTGCGTGGTCACATCGCTCCAGAAGATCATGCCCGTGCGGAACACAAAATCCAAAGCTGTCGCCGACTTGGTATTGTTCACAATAGAAGTCATCTCCATATGATCCAGGGCAATTTTGCGTATGTCATGGCGACGTGCGAGAAGAAGCGAGGCGTGCCCTTCGGTCGCTTTGCAGCGCGTGTGATTCCGCGGATCGCGCATGTAGCCCGCCTCGCACTCACATTTGAAGCCGCCAATTTCGTTGACACAGATCTGGGAGCAGACACCCGGCCGTTCGCACTCGTTCACATCGTCACAGCTGTGCCCATCTTCTGAGAGCTTGTAGCCCTCGTGGCAGTCGCAGCTGTAGCCCACCAGATGATCTACACAGCGGTGCATGCAGCCGCCATTCTTGGCGGAGCATTCGTTTTGTCCACACTTGCCCGCCGGCTCATCCTCGCCATCGGGGCAATCCTTGCGCTTGTCACACACCTTCGAGAGGGCAATGCACTGACCACCTCCACAGTCAAAGTGACTGCTGGCATTGCAGCTCTTGGGCGGAGCAGCGAGTTTGCAGTCGCGCTCATCGCTGCCGTCCGCACAATCCGCCTGCCCATTGCAAGTGAGATGGCCGGCAATGCAGCTGCGATCGCTGCACTGGAACTGATCCGGCCGGCAGGTGACATTCTTGCAGCTGGAAGCGTGCTCATCGTCGCCATCGGGGCAATCGCGGTCTCCATCGCAGACCCAGCTGTGGTGCAGGCAGGTAATGCGATCCTTGCACTGATACTCATGCGGCAAGCAGGGCGTAACCAGCTTTGTGGAATTCGCACAGGCCTGTGGGCAAGGGGCCAGAGAGTGCGAGCGAGAGAGAGAGAGAGAGAGAGAGAGAGGAAAAGTGTGAGAGAGAGGGCATAAAAAGTTTGTCGAGGTTGCTTGTCAGAAGTTTTTTGACTGAAACTTTTCGTTGCATACTTTTAGTTGCTTACACACGAAATTATATGCAGGCGCCCGCAGCCCTTGCCCATGGTTCTGAGCCCCGGCCAAAATGCAATTTTATGCGTACTATGCGTTGACAACAAAAGCTGCCAAAGCTGGCAGCGCTGAGTTATGCTCAACTTGGCTGTAATTTATATGCCAGGCGCCTTCCTTTTTGCCTAACAAACACACAGACAGAATAAGTGTGAGATGCGAGCCAAGAGTGGCCGATTGCTGGATACCCTATACCAACAAATATTCGTATTATTCAATACACACACAAATATGCAAATTTGATTCTCATGATTATGTGGCTCAGAATTCTTAAATGGACTCAGCTGATTCAAATGAATAATAATATTTGTTAATGTACAGATATTTATTCCATGCGCTCATTTAAGCCCGTTTTACACAGGTTCCATGTGCACAGTGTAGCTAAGAGGAACGGGTCTGGAAGCTGCAAACATTTTCTCTCACACACGCACACACACAAAATTTGAATTTATGAGGCAGGCATTCAGCTGAGCACCCACGCTCACACAGCTCGCGTTGTCTACTTACCCGCTCGTCGGATGCATCCGGACAATCCGGATCGCCATCGCAGACCCAGCGCTTGGCTATGCAGGCGCCATTTGGGCAGGTGTGCTCGGCGACAGCATCGCAGGGGACGACGGGGCAGTCGCGCTCATCGCTGCCATCACCGCAGTCGTTGTCGTGATCGCAGACCCAACGCTTCTGGATGCAACGCCCATTGCCGCAGGTGTACTCATCGGAGCGACATGTTTGGTCTGTGGAACGGAATGCAGGACAAAGGATTAACAGACGCCATAATAAAAAACATGGCACGTGAATGGAAAAGCACAAAAATAAAAAAGCCGAAAAGAAAAGCGGTAGAAACCAAAAAGGAAATGAAGTGTAAGGCGGGGCACTTGATGAATGATGTGGCCAGTGAGTTAGCAAAAAGATATAATGGGAATTATGTGGCGACTATAGAATGTAAATGGACTGAGTGCTTGAGTAATGAAATTTAAGAACTTCAACATTCAAAAACTTATTGGAATACCTTGAAATTAAAGAGTATCACAAAAAAGAAAAAAGGACTTGGAAAAAACAACATTGGATTAGTACGAAAGAAACCTAAAAGCTAGAGCTAAACTTCAGCTCAAAGATAAGAAAAACCAAACAAAATTTCTAGTCAAAACAAAAACTCAAGCCGGCGCTACAGAAATCGTTTTTTATAACTTGCTAGCTCGAAAGTCTTAAGAAAACACATTTCGAAATCTGTGCAATGTGTTTACAAATAATATTTACATTACCCTCTACTCAGGTGGAAAATAAAAAGTTGTGTAGAGCTTCATGCGCTTGATTTGGATTTTCAACAAACAAGATAAAATTTAGTGTGAATACTTTGAACGGATTTATTAACTTAAGATTATGCATTAAATGCGTATATTAGAAGCCAGCTAAGGAAAAGTTAACCGACAAAAGCTCATAATGAACTTAGATGTGAAAAACCAAATTCATTATGTTTTGGAATAATTTTGAAATGATAATATATTTTTAAAAATCTTAACGACAGTTTTATATAAATAAGGGAATATATATATTTAGACTTAAACGTTTCTTATTATTTTTATTTTATTTCATTATTTGTGTTATTTATATTTACTTGTTTAGGTGATCGAAGTTGTTATTTTTAATAATATTTTATTTCATAAAGTTGGAAAATATTTTAAAGATATGAAATTATTATTAATGGCCCCAAATCAATTTGACAATTTAAATGATATTAATATGTTGTGATTTATCGTAAATTAATTTATCCAAAAATTACACATAAGGTGGACAAACACCCTGTCTCTCATATTTTTTGCCCCCAATATTTAGGCCCTGTCAGTTTTTCACATTTATTTAATATTTTACAACTAAACAGACACAAGATATTTTGTTAGCTTGTTAAGCTCAAATTCAACGTGAATGTAACAAAACCCAATGGAATATACTTAACTAAAGTAGATGCAGCATTTAATGTTTGAATAAATCATTTGATTGCTTTTCGTTTTTAATTTCCTTTTTATATTAATTAATATTAATTTCAATATGCTTACAAGCGAATAAAATAATCTAAGTATAATACGTTTTTAAAATAAAATTCAGTCGCTTTCAAATCAAAGTTCTGAAGTAAAAAAAAATTTAATTTAATTTGATAGAAACATTTAAAGGCAACTTTCACTACAACTCAAGAGTCTACGAAAATCAATATAGTATATTCCGATGAATATGCTTACTGCAGTTGTGCTCATCGGAGCCATCGCTGCAATCCTTGCTCTGATCGCACATCCAGGCAAGAGGAACGCACTCGCCCTCGCCGCTTTTGCAGCTGTACTCATCCGGCGAACAGGTGCGCGCCTCTGTGAATTTTTGATGGAAAGACATAAAAGCGGAACGAGAAACAGAGTTTTTTCGGCTGTGAGTGAGCGTTTGTTACTAGAGGTTAATAAATTTCCATTGCCGGGAGTTTTTTTTAATTCATTTAAGTTCAGCGGCTGTCAAATAAGCTGAAAGAGCAGCTGTCCGCCCTCTTTTTGTCCCCTCTTTTGTGGTCAAAATGCCCGGATACAATGCACAGACAAGGCCAAGGGTTGTTGTTGCTTTTATTGTTGTTTTTGTTAGTGTGTGTTTGTGTGTTAGGGCGCGTAAATGCGTGTGTGAATGCGTGTGTTATGGGTTAAGCACTTTATGCGCTGTTGCCAGGCGTTGCCGACACGGTCAACGCGGCGTATGTGTGTTATTTGTGTATGTGAGTGCGCATTGTGAGATTCTGTATGTGTGTGTGTCTGTGTGTGTGGAGGTCATGTGTTTATGGATACACTCGAATGCAACGATGCTCAACGACTTGATTAAACTGTGTGCGAAGGGGATGAGATTTGGTAGCATAGTTTTGAAATTATGCGCCACACTTTATTAAATGTTAAGCGAGAGCAGCGGGTGGCAGGGTGACAGATTGTGGCAGGGTATACATTGTTCTAGTTTCTTACTGCATTGTGCCTCATCGGACTTGTCGCGACAGTCGTTGCTGCCATCGCAGAGCCAGTTGCGGGGTATACACTGCTCAACGGTCGTGCATTTGAACTCGTTGTTGGGACATTCATTCCCTATATAATTGTGGGTGCACATCGTATATAATATGTGTATATAATAATAAATAGTATTTAGCTAGTTGAACTTACTGCAGAGCATCTTGTCCTCATCGGAGCCATCGGAACAGTCGTTCTCCTGATCGCAGCGCCATTTGTTTGGAATGCAATTGCCATTAGTGCAGCGGAAATGGTCCGAGGAGCAGGTGGCTTCTGTAAAGAGCATTGGGAAAGCAAACATATTAAGCCAGCTGTAACTGCAGAGTATTATTTATGTGTGGCTGACTGCCTGTGAACTTTGAAGTTGACCCGTATCAAAAACAAGAGCTGCCAGCATGAAATTGTTTTTATGCTCAGTTGTACTCAAAAGTGTGTGTCTGAGTGTTTGTTTGTGCGTGTGTGAGTGTGTGTGTGTGAGGGTGTGAGTCTGTTTATTTACACGCACTTGAGCACGTGCTGTGCAAAGAAAAATACTATACCACAACATATACAACAAAAAATGGTGTGTATATAAAAAAATAAACATAAATAAATCGTTGCATACGCAGTAGGCGCTGAATTTTCAATGGGTTTTCAATGCCCACACGTCCCTTGCAGGGGTGAGGGGGGTCAACATATGTTGCCTTTTAACAACTTGTTCTTCTATGTTTGATATGCGCATTAAATGTTTTATTTAAACACATGCGGTTGGACCCAGGTTAAAGGGACGCAGACTACAAATTTACATTTATGGCACTTGTTTAGTTTTCATGGTCAGCTTAAATTAATAAAAATATATTTATACACACATTTTGCATAGAAAATTAGATATTTTATTTCCATTTACCCCACATTTAGCTCGAAAATCCAAATAAAAAAATTAATCAGAAGGCTGAGTCAAAATAGATTTTAGAAAATCATGAAATATTTTTTGCTAAGCATTGAATATAAAATTTATGTGTCAAACATTTTGTTTGGATATCCTCTTTAAAATTTCTGCTCAAAGAACATTTCTTTCTAGGTCCATACAAATATGCCCTGCCACCCCCTTACAAAGTTACGCCTCCAGAGCATATTAATTTTAATCAGTTTAGAATGCGGCATCTAGCACAACTGAGCGGACTGCCACATTATGCGGCACAGTCACAAGCTGCCATATCAATAACATTTTATATGATTACTTTTCTAAACTTTTTATGGGCACAACTCGCCGGTCCAATGCCTCAGGGCCTCAGTGCGCGCAGTCAAATGAAATGTAGCATGAAAAAAATTGAAAAGCGCAAAAACTTCTGTTCCACAAGACTGTCCTCCCGAAGAAAAAACAAATGAAATGAAAAAAAATAAAATATAAAACAAGAG
Source organism: Drosophila virilis (assembly GCF_030788295.1). NCBI lineage: Eukaryota > Metazoa > Arthropoda > Insecta > Diptera > Drosophilidae > Drosophila > Drosophila virilis. Next base: position 53,995 of record NW_027212819.1, read on the forward strand.
AAACCAATGTGCGCCAATATTTGTTAAAAAATAAAAAGCAAATATAAATACAAGCTCACAACCGTTGAACAATAAAAAATGGTCACATGTGCAAACCAGCAAACACTTTGGTATGCTCTGTTTTATTTGAGCCCGCCATAAAGTATTCTGTTTCTGTTAAGAAATATGTAACGCATTAAAGGTTGGATTTTGGTATGAAGAGAACAGAAGAAGAGGACTCAGACTTAAGCAAAGGACAAGGGTTATCCAACGGAATCCACATCTATATCTTTTGTATTTTTTATCTAACCCTACAACTAATTAATTTCTGTCTGCTAGGGCATTTGGACTTCGGCACTTTTTCCACTTTTTTTCCTCCCTGGTTTTCCTTTATATATATAAACATGTTGTTTTTCTTTTTACTGTATACTATATATCGAAAGTTTGCCAATGCCCGCAGCTCCATTCGATTCGATTCGATTCGATTTCTTTTTATGTAGCTTGTAAGCACATATCAGTATTTGACATTTTGTTGTTGTTATTTTTTTTTTGCTAATATGTGGCACAGCATGCAAACATACATAGACAAATATATATACATTTATATATATTTATATTTATATATATATATAAAGGATGTGCCCCGTGGACAAATTGCTTTGCATTTCTCATTTGATTTTTTTTCATGCTGAGCTTACATTAAATTTAATGCTACATTGGACAACAATTAAAAATCAAATTTAATTTATGGTTTCTGGCTAAAGAGCCAGAAAACAAGAAAGGGTATGCGGACAAGCAAAAATTGAAATGTTGCCATTAATTGTATTTACGCATGTTGCAATTGAAAAAAGTGTGCAGCAAATTGCCAGACACAGTTCAGCATAATTTGCGCAGTTTTTTTTTTAACTATTTGTTTTTTAGTTATCTTTTTTTCTTTTTTAACTAAGTTTAAACGGCTTTTCAGTTGATTAAAAAACTTTGGCGTTTGGCAGCAGCGGCAACAGCAGCGTCCTGCCAATTTGTATGCAAATGTCAAGCGGCATGTGCAAAATATTCTGTTGCATGCAACGCCGCAGGCAAACAAGCGCCACAGCCAACTCTATGCAAGTGGACTTTAAGTGTGTGGCAGCGTGCTGTGCTGGTTGCATATGAGTGTACCTGGATTGGGATTTTTGGCATGTTGAATGCCAGCTTAAAGGTGTTGCAACGCTGTGTAAGACAGGCTGTGAATTGCATGCAGCTTGTTGAGAGCTGAATGTGGAAAACCTTAAGTGCTCTTATCAAAGTCGAAATAGTTGTAAAGTGCCAGAAAGTTGAGCTTATCTCTAATTACCAAAATATATTGGTAATTAAAGAAAATTAAACTGCGAAGAGATACTTTGGGGCGCTTTCAGGATTCTAATTAAAGTCCAGCCTGCAAACTTTTATTTAAAGCGGCTCCCTCAAGAACGTTAAACAAAATCGTTTAAAAAGAAATCGATATGCTTAATTTAAGAATTAATAAGAAATAGTAGATTTAGAATTTAAATGAATAAAGTAAATATTTTTTAAGACCTTGCAAGCTGATTGATGATTTGGGGAGAATCAAAATATGTGAAAGAAAATTGAGATAAAATTAAGTTTCGTTTTAATTCAACATAATATGAAAATATAGGCCCAAGAAGAAATAGATCATCAACACTTATTAAATTTTATGCAAAATTATTTGTGTAATGCAAAAATGTTGAATAACAAGAGAATGAATTAATGTTTTATCCATTTTTATACCTTATCCTAATTAAAATATTTTGTAGTTATAAATGCCTTAGGCATTTATTTATAATTAATAGGTATTTTGGAAAATGCTGTTTATTCCAATTAAATATTTATCCTTTTTGTTTTCATACCATGTTCAGTAACCATTGCGCCCAGACTGTGACTTTGTGTGTGCAGCAAACTGGACATAAATATTAAACACCAAATGTGTCCCATGTTGAATAGAAGTGTTTAAAGCCTTTAAAATTGTAAACAAACAATTAGTTACTTTTATTAATGCGCGTATTTTCCTTAATAGTTAACACTTGATCACATTGCTCGGGGTCCTCGAAATGCGTGTAAAGTCAATTTCCAAGCTGTGAACTCAATTGTGCGACATTGTGTGGCATATTTGAGGAGTTACTCAAGTTGCACAAATTGATTGCATAATTTCCGTTGTGCCACACAAAATGTGTCCGACGGCATATAATTTTCAAGTTCATGACGGTCAACAGACAACAAAAAACAACTGTCAAAAGTTGGCCTAATAAATACATAGTATGTCCATAGGGGCGCCAATGTTGGTATGTGACTAGATAAAATATGACTGTCAGGCTCAACATGCGACAATACTGCGGGAAATTGAGGAAAAACATTTAATGCTGGCACAACAACTAAATGATAAATGATAAGTGAAAGCGGGCAAATCAGACAGAAAGCCTGAATTCTAAATAGCTTCGGCCCACAAAATGACACACAGATGGACATTGCCGATTAGCCTGACAACGGCAAACGACTTTACAGGAAAACTGCCCGCAAAAAAGGACTTCTCAAAAAAATTCACAAAAAAAAAAAGAGGAGAACAAAAAATAAGGCACGAGACACAAGTTTCCGTGGTAAGCTTTTTGTGTTGAATTGGACTGGCGCCTGGCATTTTGTCAAAAACACTTTGCATAACTTCAAAGGACTCGCCAGGACTTAGCCAGTTACACAGCATTTCGAGGACATATTAATATAATTTCGAGCAGGCAATTTATTTTTGAGCGCCTGTCAAAACTCTGACACTTGGCACAAAATTTTTCATTTTCATTTTCACTGCAATTTGCCGCTTACTTTTCGCACAGTTTTCTGTTGTTTGTTTCTAGTTTGCTCGCCTACAAAATTTTCTTGATAATTTTATTTTGGTCTTTGTTCACTCGACGGGTTTTGCCTTTAATTTTTTCTTCAGCGCGCACCGTCCGTTTGCTTAAAAAGTTCGCCGCCAACTGAGTGGACAGCTGCCAGCTGCCAATCCTTAAGAACATGTGCCAAGAGCTGCTTTGCAGCATCTCTCAAATCTCAGTTGAAGCTTTGACTCGCAAACTGCGACGAGTCGAGCGCAAAACGAGTGCAAAATTCGTCTGAGTTTTATCTCGATTCAACTGAGCTTTGTTGTGAGTGCACAAGTTAGCTGGCAGTGTTAGGCGGGGATGGGGCCAGCGTGTTTTGAGTGTCTATGATAATATCTTCAGCGCATTTATGCTGAGCTGAGTCCTGATTTGGTAATGATACGTAAGCGATTGAGCTATAAGAGCTTAAGGACTTATGCTCATTATAAATACGAGAGTTTCAGCACAACTGACATAAAATATTTACGATTTTAAGATGGACTTAGCGTTAAAAAAGGTTTAATAGGTAAAATACTAAATTAAATGTTTAAATGAAATAAAATATTCGAAGTAATAAACAAAAATGATATTAATAAAATTATTAAGAAGGCAGTAAATAAATCAATTAAATATGAAAATATTTCGGAATGTACGAATAAATATATATTAGTTGCTATCTTAGATAAAGTATAGATAAATTAACTTTTAATTATGAATATATTATTGCTCTTGTGCCTCTTCAAAATATACGAAAAATGATACCTTGGTATTGCACAGTTAAAATAAAATTTAAGACTAATTTTTACAGCAGAATTATTAATTTGCAGAAGTTAGAAATTTTAATGTCCTTATGAACAAAATTTAAAACAAAATAAATCTTCTAATTTTATTATGTAATAAAGATAATATAAATTTACTAAATATTTAAGAACTAAAGAAAAAATCTATATTTTATAAAAATAATATACTATCAAACAATAAAACAAATATACAGAAAATAAAATTAAAAAATCAACAAAATTAAATATATTTAAGATTTGAACGTATTAAAAAAAAAATAATAAACCTAATAATAATATAAATATAAAATATATAACCTATTTTAAAATTAAACAAATATTCAAGAATTATACGAAATAAATGTCTAAAAATAAAATTATAAAGTTAAATTTATATTCTGAGTTTTGCCTCATTCGATTGCGCATTAAACAAGAAATACATTTAAGAATTTGAAAATATTATAAAAATAATATTTAAGAGAAACAAGTTGGAAGCTTCGACTTGTTTAAGGCACTTTAAGTTGCATCTTAGTCGTTTGCCTCCAGCGAAAGTATTTCGATTTCAATTCCCTGCCATTTGTAATGTAGCTTTATGCGCTGTCTTGTGCCCATTGCTTACATTTCTTTATACCCTGCAGTCCTTTTTTTGTTGGTTTTCCTTTTTTATTTGCCTTTTGCGCTCATTATGTGCATGCAGCTACGGTTGCAACTCTTTTTTAAGAAAAAGTTGAACTGCTGGTTTCTTTGTTGGTTGCCTTTGAGGCTCATTATCAATTTCACTTCTTCAGATTTTGCCCTTCGGCAAAGATTGCATAAAAATTAAGTTATGCACAGTTGCAGCAGCAACAACAAGTGCATTGTGCGCATTTTCACCCCGCGCTTCTCTTTTCGGCCCCTCGCTTTGCCACTCGCTTTTATTCTCTGTATTTATTATATTATTTATTTTTTGGTGGCTGGCACAAATATTGTGAGATAAAATAAAGCAGACGACCTCACATAGTTTCCTTTTATGTCGAACGGCGACGCAAAATGTGTCTCGTGCGACAAATTTGCAGCGTTGATAAAAAATTTTCAGCTGATGCAACAACGTTGCATGCCGCAGTCAGCAAAATTGCGTTGCAATTACAGTTAAGCGCCAATGTTTAGCGACCTAATGAGCGCACTGCCCTGGCACAGTTTCGGTCAGCTGTCCAGACCAAATGGCCAAGCCCCCCTTCCCCACGGCCCCGCCAGCAAGCCAGCCCCCCGAACTAGCACAGCGCAACGTAAACTCGTTTCGCATTTTGATTGATATTCGCCAAATGAGCTGCACTCATTTTGATGGACGTCAGTGTAGCGTGCGCCACCTAAAAGTATGCAGCGGAAATTTTGCGCCGAACTTACCGCGAAATTTGCACTCCTCGACCTGCTCGTCGCTGTGATCCTTGCAGTCGGCATCCCCGTCGCACACAAATCGTATGGGTATACAGTCGCCGTTCTGGCATTGAAATTGCTTCTCATCGCATTTTGCATAAAGGGATTGAGCTGCCAGGGCGAGAGAAAGTGAGAGGGGGACACAGATAAGTAGTGTCAACAACTGATTAAAGCTAATTACGTTTTTGTTTTTGTTGTTTAGTGTATTTTATGCTTAAGCTGCTGAAACTTTCCTCATTAAAAAACAACGCAAAAATATGAGAAACGATACCGAATCGGAAAAAAAGAATATGAAACATTATCTTCGAATAGCCGAAGAGTATATACTCTTGTGAGCATGTCGAACCCTAATGATTGTCAATCATCAATCATTGATTCATATCTGATATATTAAGTATTAAAAAGGTAATGCTTATATAAGAGGCGCTTATTAACGGATTGGCTCAAGATATCATGATGATTGCCGATGTCGTGTTTCTAAGCTGCAAGCCTAAAACAATTTTCTGTGATTTTGCCTTCGGTTCATGCCCCGGTTTCAGATTCGGTTCCAAAGTCTGTTTTGATTTTTACAAAGCCCATTCTTAAATCTCGGTTTGATTTATTTATTAAACAAATTTAAATTAATTTTCAAGAATCTATATGGAAAATCATTTGAGACGTCTTTCACATTTTTCGCAAAATCTGAAATGCGATTCAAAGCTTTGCTTCAATCTTATTTTCAGAGCTCTACATAAGAACTTAATGAGTACGTGTTTCAGCGATTCGGGAAATTTCACCTACAATAGAGTTTAATTAGCGAAAAACGTTGGTATGAAACTTTTTTGTTAGCTATCGGATCGGCCTCAAAGGGAAAATTCATCCCTTCTTGGTGAAAATGGGTGTCAAAGATTTGCTGGGTGACGTTTGGCGCTTAAATTCATTTCCAAGGATCCATAAGAAAAATCATTTGAAACCTTTTTAACATTTCTTGCAGAACCAAAGCATCCTCGGTAAAAATTGCAGTTCAAAGATTTTCTTGGTGATCTTTTTTAATAAAGTCAATATAAAAAGGTAAATATTTAAAGTTAAATATAAATTGAATTTCATTTTTCTTTGAAAATTTGTGAATTTAATTTTTATAGTTGTACGATATGATTTTTTTATAAAGGAATATTTTGTTTTGGTCTTGGCTCTCATTTTGTCAACCAAGCTTATTAAAGTTTCGGTTCCCGGCAAATAAATACATGAAATGGGGATTTGATTCAAGATAAAATAAAAACTGAAAACTAGTTTGCATAAAAAGCAGACAATCGAAAATTTAAAGCGACTTATCTCTTAGTGCTATATACATACATATTAATAAATTTACTTATATATATTTATATATATGTATTTTTTTTGTCACCTAAAGTCTTCTTCAACGCACAGTACCCTTTGCAAGAGCATAAAAAAATGTATAAAAAAAGTGTAAAACGAAACCGAATCGAAAAAACAACAGGCCAGACAAAGTCTCTGTTTGGGAGGTGGCGCAAGAGCCCAAATTGATTAGGGCTTAAAACTTCAAAACAATCAAGAGCAGACACAGGCTCTGCCGCACTCACATACGAACTGCTTGAAAACATTTGCGTACACACGCAAACACACACACGCACTCACTTTGCGTGTGTGTTGTATCTCACAGTCATGGGCTTTTTAATCAACAAAAATGGCAGCAACAACAGCAACAAAATGTCGCAAAACTTTGCAGCTTGACAATTTTCCATCTTTGCCTACAAGTTGCGGGCAGCCGCTGCTCGAGGTGCCACACACACACACATACATATATACATATTTATATATATTGATACACTCACATATATAAAGATATTATAATAAAAATAAAACAGCAGCCGGAATATGACAACAGCTCTTGATGCATAATAGAAAATGTGACAAGCGCAAAAAAGTTATGGATTGCCAATGTCCTGTGTAAACACAGACGCACACATGCACACACACTCACACACGCACACACACGCATATACCCTACGGCGGCTGCCCATTCACGTTGATAAGGGTTTTTTTTTTTGCTGACCCGCGCCTGTCGTTGACAGCTGTTTTTTCTCCATCTCCTCCTCCGTCCAGAAACTCAATAATAATTGTTCGTTTAATCAAAACTTATGCATAAATATTTTTAACAAGCGCATTTTGTTCTTGTTATTGTCATTGCAATTTCAATTACAAAAACAAGCGCATTTCACCAAATGCCATCAATCAATAAGGTCAAATCAATTGCAGCGTCGAGAATTGTTTTCAATTATGAATGACGCAAAATAAACAAAGCAGATGATATCCTTATCATATATGTATATATGTTGTATATATATACAATATATTTATAATATTAGAGAAGGCGAAAAGTTATCCACACTCTGGCTATTGTCGGCATTATAATTATGTCAAATATTGTTTTGATCTACCGAAAAAACATCTGCAGATGAGATTTAAATGTAATTACTTAAATATTTTAAAGGCTGAACAATTGGTAAATTAAGTGATATTTTAATATCGTATTTCAAATGGCATTTAAAATCTTTCCAGCGTACGCTGGGCGTTAACTAACTAACTACCTAAAAAGTAGAGAGATTGGAAAAAGTGTACGGTATGAATTACTCAGAAGAAGTTCGTCTTGCAGAGTTTAAGATAGAAAAAGAATAGTTAGAGGATAGAGAGATTGAAAAATAGGCAACGAGACTGTCAGAAAAAATAAAAGAAGTTGGGAAAAATTACAGACAAGGAGACAAAGAAAGAGAGAGAGAAACTTTCAGAAAGGAGAGAAAGATATAGAGAGAGAAAGAGAGAGAGGGAGAAAGTGATAGAGATAGTGAAGGAGAAAGAAAGAGAGAAAGAAAGGGAAAAAGAGAGGGGGCGAGAAACAGAAAGAGACAGAGATAGGGAAGGAGAAAGAAAGAGAGACAGAGAGAGATTAATAGAGATATAGTGAGAGAAATATGCGAGGGGGAAAGCGAACCTTAAAGGAGAGATACAGAGAGAAAGAAACGGTAAAGAAAATAAGATAAAGCGAGAGAGATGTAGAAGAACTGAGAAAGTGAAACTGATAAAGTGAATGCGCCAGAAATAGAGAAAAGGGAGAGAGATATGGGGATTTATATCGATAGCAATTGAATATATTATTAATAATAATAGCAATAATAATAACAAAAACTTAAGCTAAAAATGTAAATAAAACTAATAAGAATATAAGTCTTAAAAATGTAATATAAACTAATAACAATAATAGATTTAAGTAAAAGAGCTGAAATAAGGAAATTTGGCAGATTAATTTATTAGTACCTGCTTTGTACTAAAGCATTCATTAGAACAGGCCTAATTTCTAATTATCCCACAATTCAAGAGAGCTTTGTGTGTGTATTTCTCTCACATGCAATAAAAATAAATTAAAAAATAAATACAAGAATCCGATCGAGCCTACGTTTTGTTTGTCCATAACTAACCTTGACAAGACTATAACATTTTGAATCTGTGTATCAACCCGAAAATGCAACTATTAAAATAAATAAACTTAATTATATCAAAATTAAAAATCTGCGTGGCTCACTGAAATTGAAAGTAGCTAATTTTGTGATATTTTGATTTAAGTTCTTGTTTTTTTAAATAAAATTTGTTGTTTCCAATTTTTCAATTGGGTTAATGTTCAGTTTTTCCTGAATAATCTAGAATCTTAACCATTTCAAAGCTCAGCGACGTGAAAAATCAGGTTTAATATAACTAGAATCTATAAAGACTATTTAACATATTTTAGTCAAATCGAATTTTATCGAAAGCTTTAGCCAAAAACTGGTTGTCAGCCAAAAACTGGTCGACTAAATGAAAATCATGATTAATTCAGCTTTACGGATGCGAACCAAAACATTTTTAGATACTATATTATAATAATATTAATATACATATATGTTGATAAGCTTTATCGTGATAGATTTTGCAGTTTTTAGAAAACAAAAAAAATAAAAGACGAAGAAAAAAATTATTGATAAGGGTCGTACGACCAAGCCAGACGACACCAGAGATAAGCGCAGAGCGCTTGGTCTTTTCGGAATCACTAGAAACTATATATACATATATACAAGTCGTAAGTACGTTGCATAAATCTACAAATCGTGGCCATGGGATAAGCCAATGAAATCGATAACAGAAGCAGACAGCAAATGGCCCGATAGGCGCGGGAAAATTTTGATAGTACTCGTTGAGGTGCTAATTAATATTAATTTATTTAAATTAATGTGCCGCTTATCGCCGCTGCGGGCTACACTCAAGTTCAATGTCAATGAAATTAAATCAATTTTTTTATTTCAATAGGGGGTCTTAGCTTGATGAGAGGGGAGTGGGAAGGGAGGGGGGGGGGGGGGGGGCTTCAAGTGAAGTGGGCGCCCAACACGCCCATTTTGCGCAGTCAACAATCAAGGGAGACTAATTGTGATAGTTGTTGATTTTCTAGTTGTTACACAGCAAAACAAAATAATTAAAGCAGCGCATGTTCTTGTTTTATATAAGTCCAACAAAATCAACAACAACAACAATGACAAGAGGGCACATCGAACACGCCCACCATTTATCATATATTGTTGTTGTTTATGTTGTTGTTGGCATACAACTACTTAAATATACTAGAACTGAGAAAAAATCTGTTGGCACTGCGCATAAATTAAAACCAAAATCAAATGCCATGAAAAACAAGTGAGGCAACAAATTAAAAGATAAATAAAAAAAGAGAATATAAGGTTATTTTCGGCACGTCGCAGACTTAATACCCTTGCAGACGTTTGAGAAAAGTGAAGCTCGTAAATACTGTGTTTGATGAAAATATCTTTGATGAAAATATATTTTGTCATACAAGCACCTACTTTTTGACTGATTGTTTCTACGGCTATGTATATGATATTGTGGTCCGATCTGGCCGGTTCCGACATATGTACTGCTTGCAACAGATAAATGGACCTATGCAACATATTAAGATGAGTCTTAGTCGCATAGAATCAGGCAGACGGACACACGGGCAGACGGACGGTCGAGCGGAGAGACGGACATGGTTAGTGCCGCTATATATACTTTATGGCTTTGAAGATGTCCCCTTCTATGCGTAACATAATTCATAATAAAATTATTATACCCTCCACAAGAGTATACAGATATATACATATATATTATAATATAAAATAAGAACTGTATGCTATGGCGACCTTGTAGCGGACCATGTTAATGCTATGTGACATGGATCTAACAGAGAATTAACAGCCTGTTGTACATGAGAAAAAAAAAAATAAAATAACATATCAACAATAAAATTGCCACACAAAATGGAATATGTAATAAATTAGTAGGCAATGCAAAATATTAAATAAAATTTGTAGAGAACTTGAATAGCTTACAGCCGAGTGCTGTAAAAATATGTGCTAAAGGGGCTCGTCTATGGGTATATTTAGCTATATATACACACATATCTGCATTATGTTATTCTTGGCATTTCAAATACACTGCAATTAATGGGTATGCACTTCAAAACAGAATAAATGACCTATTTATATGCTCTTCGACTACGTCAATAATGGACTCCTCTTATTTTGTGGTTTCCACCTACGTAGGTTCTGGCGCCTCGGGCAGATAAACAACGCCAAAATGCGCCATTTGGATATATGTCAAGAATTTTATTTACGATTTGCAAAGAATTGGACCAAAGTCCAAAATGCAAGTGACAAAGTACAAATTTATATTTTTTATATGTCTTTTTATAAGCTAAAAATAAAACTACGTTTCAAAAATAATAAATAAAATATATCATTATTTAGATTATGAAAAACAAGAATTGTCCAAAATCGAATTCCAAAAAATTTTTAAAATTTGATTCTAACTTTAAACAGTTTAAAGTTCTATGTTCTAACATGTTTTTTCTTAACAAATTAAAAGCAGAATAATTAATTCAAATATATAGATAGACCTTATATAATAAGAAGGTTTGTATAAAAACCCAAAACAAACGTAAATAGAATTATTAATAATAAAAGCTGTTTCCTTAATATATTTCAAAACCATTTTAAAGAAAAACTTAACACATACCAAAAATATTCCCACGACCTTCTACAATATCAAATCATTTAAAAATTCAATTGCTAAATCCCTGCGAAAAATGCCAATAAATTAAAAACAATAACAAATAAAATTTGCGATTAGATAATCTTAATACATCAAATCACCTCACGAGCAGCTGGTTTGATTTAAAGAAATTTACGACTCGGAATACCCCAGGGCAATAGCCAGGGCCATAAAGACGCAACGCAATGCGAAGTTCTTCCTTATCAAGCTCATTCTACAGATAGACAGTCTATATACGAACGCCAAAGCTAATGCGAATTCCGGAAGTCACAATAAAAGTTTGGATAAACAAAAGTTCTCAATCAGATTAAGAACAACGTATTCGAATTTTGAACGGCAAAAGTTGAAATTGTTTTTTTGCATATAAAATCTATTGAATTTATGGTTATTAAATATTATCTGCTTGTTAATATATGGTATATTCTAGTAAAACGGAATGTAAATTAAACTTTATGGAATATATTGTGTCAATTTTATATTCTCCTATTAGTTGTTCCAGAACTTAAAACTGCAGTTTGTGGGCTAATATAATTTACACTGTTAATGTCATATATATTTTATAGTAATATTCAAATAGAAATACATTATGTATATTAAAAGGAAGAAAACGCGAAAGTAGGCTTTTTTTCGGCATGCCGAAGACTTAATACCGTTGTAGTCATATGCCTTTTGTAGATATTAAAAGATATTAAAGTTGGTGAATGCAGACTATGATAAAAATATTTTGGATAAAAGAAACTACCTTTCGCCTGATGATTCCTATGGCACCTATATGATAAGTGCTATGATGACTTATGCTTGGAACAGAAAGACAGACCTCTGCCAAGGTTCTAGACTAGGACGGATGGACGGACGGAAGGACAGACGGACATATCTATATAAGATCAGCTATTGCTGCAGATCTTGAAAATATATAGCTTATGGGTTCGAATATGTCTCCTTTCCTGCATTGTACATTTCATGACACGATGATACTACCTCCTAAAAGGGTATGAAATGTTAAGACTGGACAAATTACCATAATAACAACAATGTGATTATCAATAATTTAAAAGCATTTCCTTTTTTTTAAATAGAATTTCTAATATTTGTTAATATTTTATACATTTGGCAACTGCAGAGCATCAGATAGTTTGTTAAGCTTAGCCTGGCAGTTGCACCCCGAACTACACTCCTGTGTGAGAACTTCGATGCGCTCTAAAATTAGCACAGTCTGGCTAAAAACAAACTGTGCATCCCCATCGCCTCCCCCTACCTATTCATTTGGTTTTAGCCTGTTTCTCTCACCTATGCCCAGCGGTGTGCCGATTTTGCCAGATACGTTGAGGAACTTGAAGCCCATGCTTAGGATGCTTTTGCCATCGAGATGTTTGTTGAGTGTGGCGCCATCTGCCGTCGGCAGCAGTTGCTGTTCATTATGCGCTAAGCTGGGCGCGCTTGTGGCGATAGGCGTGGCTGTGCAACATTTGCTTAGAGTTAACATCAACGTGAATAGCACGAGATTCGCATTGATGCAGATGCAACTCAACAGCTGTTGGACGCGACGCTGGCAGTTGTTGTTGTTCTTGTTGTTGTTGCAGCCACTTGTTGTTTTTGTTGTTGTCGTTGATGCAGTTGTTGCTGTTGTTGCTGCTGTTGGTGCTGTTGTTGCGCTATCACTTAGAGTGCTCGTAGAGCGTAACTCTATGGCCATGGTATGAACTTTGCCTAGTTTATGCACTTGTGGTTTCTCGCTCTGTTTTGCAATTGCTCAATATTTCAGTCACTCAGTTTCTCAATACTCAATTTCTTAATTGATTTGCTTTAGTTTGTGTAATTGTTTGCACTTTGATTGAATTTCTAGGGGTGCCCCAAAATATGCTAAAGAGCCTATGGGAACAGAAAGTCAGGCGTTTATAAACGACAGCAGGAAGCGACGTCGGTTCTGCTGGCATTATCTAACCAGTCAGACGACGTCGGCGCTGATTGGCAACAGTCAATACAACAAAAAAAAAGAGGAAAATCGCGCAACATTGAAAACTGTTGCCAAAATAAATATGCAGACACACACACACACACACACACGCTCACACAAACGCGCGCGTCTTAAGACGCGCAGCTATCGCGTCCAATGCCGAAATGCCGAAAAAGATCATCGAAACTGGTTAAGAAAAAAAATCATACGATACGCACGCAAAGGCAAAGCAAACGATTAAAACAAAACGTAAATTGACAACAGAAGAGAAGGTGAAAACAAAAATACAAAAATTTCTGTTGACGTAGCAAATTCAGACAAATGAAGAGAAGAGGGCGAGGGACCGGGGCAGGGGGCGTCTGGCTAAGGAACTAAGCGAATTTCTAAAATTTATCGCATTTTAATTAATTAAAAACTTGACAAGTTTTTTTTTTTTTATTTATTATTTCTGGCACGCGTTTTTAACCGGTGATAAAAACGCAAAACAGTTAAGAAAAAAACGCGTCGTCTCGCTTATCAAAGTTTTGTAAGAAATCAACTTTCAAGGCGCGCGCGTTGCTGAATTTTTTTTTTTTTGGCACGTGCTGTAGTTGTTTTTATTCGCATTGCTGTTGTTCTTGTAGTTGTTGTTGTCGTAGTTGTTGCTATATTTACACTTAGTTATGCGAGCTCTATTTGCGTCAGTTGTCTATTAAGTTAAATGGTCGCAAAAAACGCAGCCGCCTCATACAACGCGCGTTTTTCAACTGAATGCGTCTTGAGAATTCGCCAGCACATTTAAGCGAATTGTCATCCAATAAAGTGGACCCACCCCCCGTCAGCTGCCCGGCCCACAATAGCCCACCTGTTTGTGAGCGCGCTGCGCATGCTGTTGCTCAATTTGTATACCCTTGCGTAAGGGCATTTTAATTATGTCATGCAAAGTGTAACATTTAGAAGAAGACACCTATCTTATCCATCGGTCGGATCGGTTACTGATTATTAGTATATGTACTATACGACCAATCGGTCAATAAGCTCGATTGGAGGAATATATCTATCTATATCGTACTAAATAATTGCGAACTTCGCTATTCTCCCCATATATACATATATAGAGAATATTGTAAGCCAAGAGTATTTACTCTTCGTCTTGCGTTAGAAAGCCGCTCTTTCTTGTTGATTTTTTTGTTGCGCTACCTTCAAAACGGCTTATCACAGCGCCAAGAATCGAACCTGAACTCAACGAAAGGTATTTGCTTCGATCTTGTATGTGTGAGAGCTGCCGCTTATTTCTGTAGCTGCCCTCTCTTCGGTGATGCTTTCGCTTGCTCTTCACAGATCATTTCCATCTGCAGCTCTTTCAAGCGTGGTGAACTTTGCTGAGCATGGTGAGTTCGAGACTGCACGAGCGATTCGGTCGAATTAGTTATCCGTGAGGCTGCAACGGCAGTGGATCGCCGCTGATAAGCTAATGAACCGCAAGAAGGGCGTGGGAAAAAATGAAAGGTTGGGCATTTGTGCTATCAACTCTGCTTTTATAAATAAAGAAATTCATGTTAATTTCATCAGGCCTGTTTTAAAAATATTCACCTATTTTTGTGACATATGTGGGAAAAAGTAAATTTATTTATAGCTGCCGTTGGGCACACTTGTCGTGCTTATCAAATTGTGAATGAAGTGCTGATTAGTTAATTGTGAATGGCCGACAAGAAAGAGAGAGAAGCATATACCATACACAACTATTGCCTAATAGTTGAAGATGATGATAGGATGGAATACTTTAAAATGTACAAATAAATATAATTCCTAGAGCCTAAAATGGGTTAAATTAAAATGTAGTAATATTGTAACAATAAGAATAATAATATAATAATAATATATAACTATAGTAAATAACCGAGTTTTTCTTATACTTGTAATTATAGTTGATTCGTATTGGACATTTAAATGCAGCGTATTTATTGGATGTTCTGGAGAAATACATTTGAAAGTGAATAAATTTTAGTAATTCTTTCAGTTCATCAACAATTGTGGACAGATTTTAAATTGCATGATTAGGCTAGAAAGTTCTTTAGCTGATGACAATAATTAAAATATATATATTGTTGATAGCACGTGGATTGCACGATGAACTTATCACATATCGTATCTATAAGTAATCGAACTATCAACCCATAATTTATACTGCGCACAATCCCTTCAGTGTTGCTGAAGTACCCTAAAGTCAATAACCTATCGATCGCGTGATCTTTTATACGAAATACTAACCTTGGCCACAACAAAGCACTACAAAAATTATTTTCAGAAAATCACAAAAATGCATTGTTAATGAGGAGCTCGAGTTTATATATATGTATATATATAGAAATATCTATCCACTTTTGTTTTATCGAATTTGCAAAAATAATTTTTAATTAAGTGCGAACGGAAGACGTCAGCTACGATAGTGAAGAGTTAAGATATTAGCAGCTTTAAACCGTGAATTCCCGAACAGATACTTGGCGGTGCGATGCCCAGCAATAACCGACGCGAACTGAATTGATTTTCGGAATTATTAGCATTTGTTGGCTTCAATTGAGCCAATTGAACTGAAAACTGAAATGTGACGTCGGCCGATAAGAGTGATAAGTACCCTCCGGCTGGCCAGGTGCGAGAAATCGCAACTGGAGGCAGGTCAAATGGACTGCCCCCACCGATTATTACAGATGATATAGTCCAATTAGCTCGCCTCTCTGGGCCTCATCAACATCTGGATTTGTCATCCACTTGAACTGCATAATTTATGATTTGCGTGTGTAAATCATTTTTCAAGCACCCGCATGAAAACTGCGTGTTTGCCGTTGACAGACCCCCTCCACCGCCCTCCTAACCACCTCGCCCCTTTCCTTACCCACCCCCTTTATCACTTAGTCGCAGCCGTCACTGTTTAGTTTTCAATTTGCTGGCGTTTCTAATTGCAGGCGTTAAAAATCGTTGCCAAATCGCGTTCAACAATATTAATGAGCCTCTGCAAACACCCACCAGCCCCCACCCCTTCCTCTGCTCAACACTTAATTGCAGTTTTATCGCTGTGGACGTGTGTTTAAGTTGTCCACCCTCACCCCCACCCCCAACCCACTGTTACCGTTAGTCGAGTGGCCCAGTCTTTGTTTGAGGCTTTGTTGAGGTTTATCTGCCATATAACATCTATCTGCTAACAGATTGATAACCATCAATACATATAGAGACAGAGATAGGAATAGAAAAAGACATGACAAAAAAATAAAGTTTGATTTGTTGTAGTGGTTCAAATCCCGCAGCTTTTGGTTCTAACCTTAATTTCTGAAATTTTCTCAGCTTAAATTATGCAAATTAATTTATTTTACCTAATAGTTTCATAAATATGAAATATTTGTAACTTTTCTCACGTTGGTCCTTTGTTTAAGTAAAAGTAGAAATCGAAATCTCGAACGGCTTGTTTATGTATTTATTATTGCTTTTGTAAAACCACAAAACAAATACATGAACGATCTGTCTGTCTGGGAGCGGAAGTCGGTTCGTTAGGGGCTTTACCTATAACGATACCGTTAGTTGAGTGCCTAGATAGTGAGCTAAATGTTTTATAGAAATGTATTACTGAATTCTCAAACATTCTATTAGACACCTGCTTGAGGTCTTAAGTACTGTTTTCCCAGCTGAATATCATCCAGTTAAGTCATTCAGGGAAGACCACTCAAGTATTCTTTTATATAAATTTATAAAAGTTTAAAAAAATAACTTTGTATTTGGCTTAAATTTTATGGATAAAAAAATTTACTTGCAATAATATTAATAATAATAAAATAATAATAATAATATATATTTTATTATTATTATTATTATTATTATTTAATTTTTTATTTGTATTATTGTTTTATTTTCATATAATATTCATCTTTCTTTCGATCATCATTTTTATCTTATTTTTAACTTATATCTTTGGTTTACTTTTCTATAAATTGTAATCCGCCTTATGCGCAACAATCTCTCACGATCAGAAGAAATCTTTAATGTCTTTATCTAATACATGGATAGAGTAGATACCCAGAGAATACTAAGATATGTTAGAAAATTATATGCTTTGAAACTGCATTTTCTGCAATGTTCTATACGTTTTTATTTTATTTAGCACAAATGTTTATTGTGTTATCATTTGCCGGGAATTATTCAAACAATTCAATTTATTTAGATATTTCATGAAGTATTTTTCATGGGCTTGATTTTTGTTTCTTTGCCGTATTTTATTCACTTTGTTTTTATTTTAAATATTTCATTGAGCACCTTTAACTGCCTCTTTCTTCTTGAATAACAGCAACAACAGCAACAATACGCTGTGGACCCGGTACATATTCGGTAAATGCAATTTAAATTACATTAGGCACATTGACAAAAACCGTTAGACCCACAAAAATGTGCACGGGCACAAAGCGGAATGTAAACAGCGAATGAATGAATGAAGCGCCGTCCAAGAAGTAACGGTAAATTTTCACATGTGCCAAATGACAATAGAAGAAGGCACAAACAGCGGCGTCGGCGTCGGCGTCAGCAGCGGCCCAGCTCTAACAGCCTTGGATGCTGCCCCTTAACAGCTCTGTTAATGGCTCTAACAGAGCATGTTGCGCACATAACGGCGACGCCGGCATTAACTGCGCAGTCAGCGTCAGCGATATCGCTCATAAACGTCATTCAATGAGCTCTATCTAAAACTACAGCAATAAGGCTGACTGCCTGGCTCTGCAAGTGTGTGCGTGTGTGTTTACTGAAGCGTTGCTAAATATGAAAACATAAAAATTAATGTTATATTTATAGTGTGGCTGCCAAAAGCGGCAGCAGGAGGAGTTGCTGCGCTCCATGCTGCAGGGCAACAGCAGCGGGTGCTGAATGTGGTTCGTTTGGGAGGGGGAGGGGGAGATTGTGGCAGGGTCTGGGGTAGACTTTAGGGTTGTGCAGGGCTTCCAACTGCAAGACGCGGCTGCTTCAAGTGCCGCTATTTGCTTTGCCCAGCAGCAACTCCTGCTGCCGCTGCCGCTGCCGCTGCCACTGCCACAGCCGCTGCTGCTTTTGCTGCTGTTTGTTATTGCTGTTGTGTTGTGCTTGGGGCGGGGGGTGTGAC
>NW_027212820.1:0-84107 GCF_030788295.1 Drosophila virilis
AGCCCAAGCGGAAAGCTGCCCGCCCGTCTGTCTGACTTGGCCATAATTGCTGGTAGTTCCTTAGGCCACCTACTCACAGCTTGTTGTTGTTGCTGGCTGTTGTACGGCTGTTGTACGTGCTGTCAAAACTATATGAATATGCCGTACCAGAATTAACTACATACACACACACAACACCCCACCTATTATGGCTATGTAAACACCATGGGCTTAGTACACAACATCAGGGATTAATCTGCACAAGCCCAAATTACTAATTTGCCTATGCGATACGCTTTAATATAACTGGCGAGATTTTTATAAAATTTTCATTTTATTTTCATTTTTTTTTTTTTTTTTGGAATTTGGAAAAAATCGCGAGCTGCTTGGCATAGGAATGGAGAATATGATGTTAAGTAATTTATAACCTTTGCTGAACAAAATGATTATAAATTAAAGACAATTATGTTTTGCGAAAAAATGCCTTGACAGAATATTTAAGGCCACCGTAAGCTTTCTTTTTACTTAAAAAGCTAAACAAAAATGTTCAATAGACCGTTTATTATATGAAATATATAAAAGTCTCCCTTCTCTTTCATTTTCTGCAAACTGTAAATTATCCAGCTATAAATAAACCATTCTGCAGAGTGCGGCGCGGCGACTTTATTAAATTTTGCGAAAGGCAGTGAAATCGTGAGTATCGCACAAAGGATGATTATCATCAGGCGGAGCATCGACATTATACTCAGCGTATTAAGTGAAGATGCTTATCCACTTGCCCGAGCTGAGAGACAGCTAGGAAGCCAGCCAAGCATCTCCTAGGCACGTGCAGAGGCGCACAGGCGGGGAGTAGGCGGTTGTAACTGGAGCAACTGCTAGGGAACTCCTTCAGCTGCTTTTTGGAGTACGTGGCAAGTGTAAGTACACAAGGCTCTCTTTGTGGCACCTCCTTCCCATACTCCTGCAGACTGGCTGGTTGGCTAGCTGACAAATATTCATGTGGCCTGGAGCTCAGGTTGTGCCCGAGCTGGAACACCACTTGGCGTTAGCTAATTTAAAGCCCTCGCTTATGGATGGCGCATTATGCGGCTGGGTTCGTGTAGATTGCGCTTTATTTGCCAAAAAATTAATGACCGTATTTTGGCATCGAATTTATCAAGATGCCTCGCATCGGTCCCATCTCTGTCTGTGTTGGCAATTTAAATATTTTTAATTAGTTGCATTTAATATAGACACTCTCTCACTTTCCCACTCTCAAGCTCTTGGGCCAATATTAGCATTGCATTAAAGTCAAGCAGCTGGAAACGGTCTATAAACCCGGCAAGTGGCACTTATAGTTTGAAAACTTGACGGGCCGACTGCACCCATATCATATTATATCCAAAGCCAAAGCCAGACCCATCGGCATGGCCATAGTTGTATTCAAGTTTTGGCTCTTGGCTTTTATGTTCGTTTTATTATTTCATTTGCTGTCGTCAGCAGCGATTTTTGAAAAACCAAAGGCACGCAGACAACAAAGTTTGCCCATAACATTTGCGAATTCTGTCTAAACTTGTTTGCAAATAATTTCTTTCTTTTATTTGGCCAATTCTTTCACACAACAATACACCTCAAACAGCGCCAGCCTCGACAACTCCATGGATAACATTCCTTTAACATTTTGTTTGTTGCTTTCCTTTTCTTCATATCTGCTTAGCGAAAACTTTTCGCAGACTTTGCAAAATAACCCAAAATGAGGCATGGAGAGGACTGGGGCAAAATCGCTTAAAAAAACATCAAGTGCTTGCAGGCAAAGCTTTTTTTGCCATTGTCTCGATATACGCTCTATGGAACGCCTGCGGCTTCAAATTTTTATTAATTGATTTGGTTTAAGCAGATTTATAGATTGCAAGCGTAAACATATTATTGGCTTCAAATACAAATATATGTTGCCTTTTCTGCCTCCCGCTTTATCGGATAATCAGTCTTAAGTGATGTGTTTGCCTACGCGCTGCTTAGCCCCAAGGAAATTTGAATATCTGATGTGCTGCTTGGAAGGCCAAAGATTCGGTAGGGTCTTTTATTCCACAGGCATTACAAAACGTTATTTATTTATTGCTTGAGCATTCCGTATAATTAAAATGTGTCTGGGATTTTAAGATGTTCAAGTTATATTTTATAGGAATCTTCTTCAAGTTTGTTTAAGACTCACAAGTAGTTCACATATACTTTTTTTATGAGAGATAACTAAAATAGCTTCTGTCATTTATTTTATAGTGTTTTGTTGCACTATATAAAAAAATTTAGATAATGCTCGATACCATTTATCTATTGATTCATTTATTGAATTTTTACTGTAGCAATCGTAAATAATTCCTCTAAATGATTTCAAAAAATGATATATTGTAAGAGGTAAATTTTGAAAGAGGAAATAAATAAGAGGGATCGACTAGGGGATATCCCAACACAAAATGCGACTCGCTCTAGTTGGGAGAGGGAGTAGTTATAAAATAAATGATACTTGATCTTCATATACTATCCGGAAGATGTAGATCATAAAACCTTAGATACGTGCTTCGATTCTTATTGATTACTTGAAAACAGGGGAACACATCGATTATCGGAAACAAACTCGTATTGCGCGGTATATAGGTTATGAGATCGGCGGACAACCGGACGGACAAACATACGGATATGGCCAGATCCACACGGCTATTGATGATGATCGGAGATACTTTCTTCTGCCTAATACATAAATTTGCACAAATACATCCTTTTTATCAGTTTATAATGGGTTCGGGATACAATTAATATAAATATAAAAAACAACCTCCGTCTTCATATATATGGAAAGATAAGAAATTAAAAGAATTGTTAACGTGCATAAATGAAATAACAGTTAAATAAATACCATGTAAAAAGTTAAGTAAACTTTTTACTTTTTAAATAAGAAGATTTTCAGCTGTTTCTTTTTTGTCATTACTATTTTTAACAGAAACTTCAGTACGAGTTGGAAGCTATTATTGTTGCTGTTACGGAAGAGTTCATTTCAATAAACACGAAGGAGTGAAAACAGAAAAGTGTTCGTTTGTTTTTTAAGCAGCTGCCGACGCCAGTTGAGGTAGTTTTGTATCTTTTAGTTTTTTTAGCAAATGGCAAGCGAAGAACTCAAAATAATTTGCTCTATAAACAGAGCGGCACTGCGCCAATTATAATGGCAATCATGATTATGCTCATGTAATTATAATGATCATTAAAGTGACTATCATCATTCAGAGCTTGTGCGCTGCGTGCCAGGCACTGGGCCAAGGCAGCGAGGCTGCAGTAACTAAGTTATTAGCGGATGGACTTCGGCTGCCACACACACACTCACACACACACGCGCGCGCGCTGTTGCCACGCCCAAGACACTGTGCGTGTGTGTGTGCACTGGGGCCAGGCTTGGAATATTTGGGTCAGCTGCGAAAATGGCGTTGCCTTTGGCTATAAATTGGACTGACTCTGGAGGCTGGGAAGTGGGTAGCATGGAGAAGGGGGGTCGGGGAGTT
The DNA here is from genome assembly GCF_030788295.1 of Drosophila virilis. Classification (NCBI taxonomy): domain Eukaryota; kingdom Metazoa; phylum Arthropoda; class Insecta; order Diptera; family Drosophilidae; genus Drosophila; species Drosophila virilis. The sequence goes on from NW_027212820.1 coordinate 3,507, forward strand.
GGGGGGTTGGGGCGTGGCAGCAGCAATTTCCGGTTTGTTTTCTTTCAGTTCCGACAGCGCCAAGCGTAAATTAGTTCAAAGCGAAGCAAAGTTGAACCCGTACCCCCGCACCCACACTTAAGCAGCAATCGCCACTTCCGCGAATCCCCCGCGTTCCACAGCTCGCGTGGGGTGACCGCAGTGAACCGATTGAGCAAGAGAACTCTGCATAATCAGATGCTTTTTATGAATTATCAATGATTATTAAAAAAAAAAGTGAAGAAAAGAAAAGAACACAGAAAATGCTTTGTCAATATTTTTTCTGTTATTATTATGCAAAAAAAAAGAAAATGAAAAAAAGAAAACCTGCGTTAAAAATAAACAGCGCGAGGAGCGAGCGCTTGATTGGATTTGAGCAAAAATCAATCAACTTTTCATTTTGCCCTCTTCAGCTCTGCGGTTCGGTCAACAACTTAATACTGTGCCAGTGTTCAGGCATTATTTGGCATAAGCATCCGCTTTATGCAAGTCATTGACAATAGCAACAAAAAAAGGAAAGGTTATTAAATGAAAAATCAGCTAAATAATCATAAGTACTGTAAGCTCTCAACTTTCAAGGGATGCGCACTTCTCGAAGTACTTAAGCCCGCTGAAAAGGTGTTTCATTATATTTGGAGGGCCCAAAAGTTTTCAAATCAATTAAATACTAAGCCGAATCAATCAAAAGCTCAAACCACGAACACGCAGGTCTATATCAATCAAATTCGTTCAGCTTTGCCCATGTAACGGATTGAAGATGATTTGGTTAATTTGAAGGGGTATTAAATATGGTAAATTTATAAGTGCCCATTTTTGTTAGCTCTGACAAGAAGAAAACTTTTTTTAAAAAAGACAAGATAGAATAAAAACCAAAAATTTTAAATATGGTAATAATACAAATAAAATAAAATAAAAGTTAATAATATTTGGGAACTCACTTTTTTACATTTTAAAGCTCAAATTTTGTTTTGATTTAATTTATTTTCATATTGCATGTTTTTGCAAGAAAATAAAATACGCAAGTTTATACCAAGATCAGATTAATAATTAAAAATGATAATCGGCTTTGCCTTAACAATATTAACGCTGTTTAAAAACTGGACTTAGCGCCTAACCTTTGCATTTTTGGCTTTGTAATTAAAATATTGTAATAAATTTATAATGCTCTTATCCAAGCGCACATTCGCTAGTTGCTTGAACGCATTTCCCAATATAATTATGAAGCGTGTTAAGGCGTTGTCTCCATTTGAAATTTCTTCGCAGAAGTGTGTGTGTGTGCGAGTGTGGGCTAAGCCACATGTCACGTATGCCCGAGTGGCGGCTTTTCTCGCTCAGTTGGGCTTTTGTGCAGTTGACCAATTAGTCTTGTAGGCAAACAGAAAGCCAGGCTCTAGCTCCTTTGATTGGGTACCTCATTTTGGGCGCATTATGGACTGTTAATTAAAGGGAGTTCGAAGCTTGAATTGAGTTTCACTTACATTGCAGGGCAGGTAGGCGTGGGTTCCCGCTTGGCTAATTATTGTCTGGTAATCATCTATTGTTGGCGGTGGCTTCAGCGTAGTGCTCGGTGTTGGTCGACGTGTTGTCGTTGTTGTCGTTGTTGTTGACTCCTCCGTCGTTGCTGCTGCTGCTGTGGCTGCCTCCACTGTTGCCGTGGAGCTGTTGCCCTTGTTGGCTGGCAACAATGCGTTGTACTGCGTAATTTTGTGCTTGTGCTCCAATGGCTCCTGCTCCTCCACATTTCTATTGCTCATAATAAGATTTGCTTGCAGCGCGGCCGTCACCACCGGCACGGATGTGGCCATTGTGTATCCGCTTGTCCCCTGCCCATGTCGAGCCTCATTGTTGCTAATGTTATTAATGTTGCTGTGGTTGGGCAATGCAGTTGCTGCTGCAATAGACAAACTTGCATTTATCTGCATAGTTGTTTTTGTAGTTGTTGTTGTTGCTGTTTGCTCGTCATTTGCTTTGGCAATTTGCGTTGTCGCCGGAATTGATGGCACCGATTTGTGAATGTCGCCTCTCTCTTTGATTGACTTTCATGAAATGTGCCGTCATTTATTCTGTCGCTCCTTGATATTGACGATGTGGCCGTTTCCGCCTCCAATCCTCGTTCTGCTAAGAGAAAGAGAGAATTGTAGAGTAAAACGCATTGTCAGCTACAAATTAATGTGTTTGTGTTTTGTTTTCAGCCAGCTGCTTAATCTGCTTACATATTTCAAATGACCTGAGCCCATTTATCTAATAGGCCCAGCAACAATTAAAGCGATTAAATTCAACGCATACAGTTCAATAAATTAATCTCGACAAGTTTAAGAGGTTGCACCACCCAACCACCCGCCGCTATCAAGTGGCATTCATCACGCTTAGGCACTGTCTGCATATTAAAACAATTTCGAAATTAATTAGCTAATTACCATCAAGTAGGAAAAGCAAGTGGAGTTTGTATTGATTTGCATAATTTAGATGGGTACGGCCCGAGGAAACACGCCCATGCGAACGAAGCTCATAAAAAGCCCATTTCAATTGAAAAGAAAACTAGAAAGAAAGGCCATCTTCGGCACGCCAAAGATCTAATACCCTTGCAGACCCAACCTTTTCATAATGCTTGTGTGGAAAATGCACAAGGAAAATAAGTAGTTAATGTCGAGCTTGGTCAGAATATCTTGATGAAAAAATGTTTTTCATACAACTTGATTTTCGACTGATAGTTCCTATGGCGATATAATAGATCCAGCTGGTTTTGACATATATGATGCATGTAACAAAAAGAGGGATTGCAAAATTTCATGAAGATAGTCTTAAAACTGAGAGACTAGTTCGCAGAGAAACAGGCAGACGGTTATACGGACATGGTTATATCGACTCGGCTGTTGATACTGATCAAGAATATATATACCTTATAGGGTCGGAGATGTCTCCTTCTATGAGTTGCACATTTCACGATTAAACTATAATACCCTCTGCAAGGGTATAAACAACTTTTTCAGAAGTTTATTGTGCAGGTCGCAAAGAGCTAGACTGGGCTGGCCATGGTCAGAGAAAGCGGGGGAGAGGTATTGCCTGTTAGCCATTATATAATCATAGAAATTAAAAGCTCCTCTCGAACCACGCAGCAGACGAGCAGTAGACACACCCTTTAATTATATTTGCTTTTGTATCTGATCTAATTAAAGTTATTTACTTTGGCGAATGCCTCAATTATATCATTAACACTCTAAACAAATACTTGCTAATTATTGGCTTACAATTCAATGGACTAATTAAATAAATTATCCGCTTTTTGTGCTTCTAGCACTTTTTGGGCATGGACAATTCTTTAACTAAAGTCAAACAAAAATTTGTTAAAATATATAGTAAATTTAATTAAATTAAGTTTTGATCGGTGTTTTAAATTCATTTTTCCCATTTTGTTTATTTTTTCTTGGCTCTATGGTGTATTCGTAACTCTGTAATTCACTCCGAAGACTGTACAAAATATTGAAATATTTTAAAATTTACCACTCAGTTAACCTTTTTTTCGAACACACACACCCACGCATGCTTGGTATTATGCCAAAAGAATTTGAATAAGAAATAGGAAATTGGTAATAATTTATGCACCTATGACACTTGTTGGCTACCTGTCCTGTGGGCTGCGCGTAAATTTGCCAAATTAATGCCATAAATTTCGCAACGAATAATTTTGGCTAGCGCACTAGCACAAAAATTGCAGCCAGTGGCAGCGAGCAGATAGCGAGGGATACCTGACACACTCTGTGCACAAGATGCACTGTGATTCCTTCAATTTAATTAATATTGAGTGCCATTTTTAATTTGCAGCCAAGTGCAAAACTCAGAAATTCACAAATTCGCAAATTACATGTTTCAAAGTTTGTAAGACTGGAAAAAACTTTTGCTACGTTGCACGCGGCGTATGCGTAATATTTAGTTAGGCCTCGAGCCCAGATGAAGTTATTGCTCGTTAATTAAGTTATGCGCTGCGGAAAGCGCAACTGTCGGAGAGCTTGCCAGCTATTGGGCACTTATAAGACAGAACTCTTAACCCAACTATCCAATCAACAGGGGGGGAATGCGCAGTACGAAGTGTTGCGAGCAAATGCAAATCCCGATGGCGGCATTTAACGAGCCGCAGCTTGAGTGTGTTTGTGTGTGTGCGAGTGTGTGTGTGTGTTTATATATGTGTTTGTTTGTACGCCATGTTATCATGTTTTATGTTTATGCGACGTGTACGTGCAATAAAGATAAAGCGATTTCATATAAAAACTTTTTAATTGCCTGATCTAATGATGCACTGCAACAACTTGATCATAATAATTATTTTTATTTTTATGATAATCAAATTACCCAAAAGCCACACAAATATACACACCACAAAACTGTACAAGCGGACCAAAAGTTGATAGATATGCCATAAACTTATAATTAAGTTGAATATTTATTTATAGAAATCACAACTAGAGCTGAGTTTTTAATTTAATAATTAATATGACCAAAAAATAATTTAAATTAATTAATTATAAGTTTTTATGTAAGCGAAAATAAGTCTATTTTACCAATATAAAAAGTTATAATTCAATTATTTACTGGCTTTTTCTGTTGTCTTTAAGTGTGTTTATATATAGAATTCATTTCCTTTAGGATTTCCGCCATTTAAATAACTTTGAACTTAAATATATTTTAAATTTAAATAAGTTCTTATTATATCAACTATTTATTTATTTTAAAATACGAAGTATTTTTTTAAATTTGTTCATTTAACATAGTTATAGCAATTTATTTAAATATGTGCTATGTACTTTAAACACATTAATTACTCCTTAATTACTCCTAAACTCCTTGTATACGAATTTATTCTCCTTTGATTTGCGGTATGCGGCCCACGGTGCGTGGACTGCCTCAACTCATTAACCGCAAACAAGCAAGCTAAGGACCAAACAGCTGTCGAGCTGTGCGAGTTCAAGGCATATAAAAGCGAAACATGAAAATTTTGTGGACGAGGCGGGGTGCGTGGCAGGCACAAATCAAAGCAGCGTAAGAAAAAAGCAAGAGGGAAGCGAAACTGCAATAAAACAAGTGAATTACGCGAAGGAGATGCGCAAGGCGTAAAAAGAAAAACAAATAATAAAGCGGTAATATTAGGAAATTTCATATTGGACGGGCGGGCGAGAATAGCAGTCGCCGCAGCCTTAAAGTGTGCTACGAAAATTTGCTTAATTTCTGAGCAACAATAAGAGCCCAGGCAACAAACTAAAAAGTTATAAAAAGTTATAAAAAGTCACACACACACACACACACATACACACGCACGCACGCAACACACGCAAATTGTTCGCAGAGTAAAATATAAAAAGATAAAATGACGGCCGCTCGCCCACCCAGCACTTGCCCCAATTGGTGGCACAAACTTGCGTAATGAGGCTCGACCAAGCGGCAAAGGCGACTCGATGACTCGCTGCCAGACGTAGCCTGCGGCTGGCTCCGAGATTCAGTTTGAGCCTTGAGTGGAGCATCGAGACAAAGTCTGAGATTGTGGCATGAAATGAGTTTCAGCCTCGTCATGCAGCATTCGCAATGACTTTATTACTAAAAGCATTTTATAAACGTTAGATACAGCCATACACACACGCACACACACATACACTGGGGGCTCTTCTCATACTAAAAAAAATTAACCATCTAAACCCGTGGGCACTTAAGTCGGGATCATGTCTGCCAATAAAACCATCTAACAGACGCACTCAGAACATGTCAGGGCCCCTCCGCCCTTCCTCGATGACACTTACATACTTAATTTGCCTACACTTGACAATAAGTACACCCTCCTCCCCACTCCCCCACAACCACCATTCAACACCCTCCGAACTTTGGGATTGTGCAAATTAATTCCATTGGGGAAACCATCAAATTCAAAATGGGTGCAAATTAAAAAAAAAATAGACTTGCAAATTCTTGGAAAATGTAAAAAATACGCACTTGTATTTGTATTTGGGATAGAAAACACATTCTTTGGAAACATATTTCCAAAAAAAAATAAAAAACAAAATGAATTCTAATTCAATTAAGATTTTTAAAATAACTGGACTGTGAGAATGGAGAACCTATTAAAATGAGTAAAGGACTGTTTTTGTTCACTTAACGATTCTTAAACTGTAATAGCGACTCTCAAACTTTAAGTTAAAGAAAAAAGAATTGTTGCTTGCCGTGCTTAATCAAAATATATTGAGTGACAAAAAGTTTTCCATACAACAACTTAATTTTCAACCGAATGTTCCTATGGGAGCTATATGATATAATGTACCAATCTTAATAAGATTTTGCATTATATGAAGAGCATAGTAAAACTAATAAATGTCGAGTTTTGTCAAGATATCTTGAAAAACAAAATGCTTTTTTATTCAACTTAGTTTTCGACCGATATAGTGGTCCGATCTTAATAGGATTATGCATACATATGAGGAGCATAGTAAAACTAATAAATGCCGAGTTCGGTCAAGATATCTTGATAAAAAAATGTTTTTTCATACAAAAACTTAATTTTTGACCGACCGTTCCTATGGCAGCTATATGATATAGTGGTCCGATCAGGTTTTGACATATGTGCTGCATGCAACAGAACGAGGGTTTTCTGCAAAGTTTCATTAGGACAGCTTTAAAACTGACAAACGGACATACGGACATAGCTATATCGACTCGGCTGTTGATTTCAAGACAAAATTATAATACTAATTGCGCAGTCACATATAACTTTGGTGTTTTCTTAACCGATCTTTATGAAATTTTTCTACAGTATATTATTGTACAATGGAATATTTGTGTATTCTCAAAAAGTCAATTGCATATAAATTGTGGCTTGAATTGGTTGGCAATACAAGTTGGGTTATTTACTTGATTTATACTGCTTACGGGACTGCTGTCTATGGATTGAATTAAATTAAAAATTCCGCCTTTCCGTTCGGATCCTAAAATCGTGGCACATCGGAATTTTTTCTTCGAGGCTTTCGAACTTAGACATAAAACAGGCCTTCGACAGAGTCTGGCATGTTGGACTACTCTGCAAAATCACGCCCTTGTTGCCACCCGCCGCTTTATTTGGCGTTCCTTAAGGGAGTGTGTTGGGGCCTACACTCTATACCCTCTTTACCTATGACATGCCCACTGGCTGTACAATTGAAGTCGCAGATCCACACTACCTTACTATCGCCACTTTTGCAGCAGACAGAGCCATCTTATCAAGAAATATATATGTTTACAAAGGTACTGACGTCCTGTAGGAATATCTTCACAAATTTGAAATGTGGGCTAAGCGTTGGAATATTTGCATTAATTTAAATAAAGGCGCCAATGTGACCTAAGCGCTACGGACGGATATGTGTCCGAGAGTATTCTTGCGCGATCAATTGCCGACGCACAACAACAGCTATAAGTACTTGGGGGTGCACTTAGACAGGCGCTTGAATTTTCGCAAACACATCACAGTGTTTCAGTTGCCCTGAAGAACAGACTGAGAAAACTAAGATGGCTTCCGAACAGTGCGCTTTCTTTAAAAAAAAAAGTTACCATCTATAAAACCAGCAGAGATTCCGCCTGGCGTTATGGAATACAGGTGTACGGTATTGCTGGAAAGTCCAGTCAAACGCAAATCAGGGGGCTTCAAGCAAAAAACGCTCCGACATCTGTCTGGTGCCCCTGGTATATGAGAATTTCCGATTTGGAAAATGACCTAGCAGTGCCCAAAACCGGGGACGTTATAAATATATAAGCCGCACATTACATATCCCAACTGAGAAACCATCCTTATCGTCTGGCTAGGTGTCTAAATAGGCGTAGAACTGGAGGAGTCCGAAGGAGATTGCGATCGATTTATATAGCCATCCTTGTAAATTTGTATATTTGACTTACCAGTAGAATAAGTCGTTTGTAAATATTCGTATAAATTTAATTTATGTTGTTCCTTATAATGATAGAAAAATTAAAATAAACACACAAAACAAAAGAAAATAAAAAAATAAAAAAAAGTAATTAATCAAATAGTTAAAGCTTTTGCGGTAAAGCATTTATGGCTCTTATGCTTAACTTTTGGAACACAATTTACACATGAGTACATTTAAGAATGCATGATTTTCTTTGTACGTAATCCCTTAGATGTTTGTGCGCACCCGTCCCGTTTCGTGCCAACAACAAATCTACACTTTTCCTAATTATGATGGGCATGTTGTTGAGTCGATTCGATTCGACTGAAGTTGGATCTGTTGAGCTGTTGATGAAAATTGGACCTCGTTCGGAACATGGTCATGGTCATGTAATCTCAACTGAAACACCACAGAGCCGGACACTCCGCTCATCAAATAGCTGTCGAGAAGGCGCTAATAATGATGAAGGGCCCTGCCCGCAGCCCACAGCTCGCTTCCACCCCGGGCCGTAATTTGTGTAATAATTGTGCCTAAGCGTTTAAGTCAGGCGTGCCAGTTGAGCGGCTAACCACTGGAATCTCGAGGGAGCCGGAGCCGAGCACTTGTCTGACAGCCAGCAGTAGAAGGGGCACGTAGTCGGAACTGGGCTATGACTGTGGCAGCAGCCAAAAGCCAAAAAGCCAAAAACAAAACAACAAAGAAGAATGGCGGCCAAATGCCTGCGGCCGTGGGCAAGTGAATGAGTTAGTTACTCGCCTAATGCCTGGCCACACTTTAGTCCTGGCAGCCCTCAGGCCGCCAGAGGGGCGCGCGGGCGGCAGTGCTACAGAGCTTGTTTTGTTACAAGCATTCAATGGTGCTCGACTTCCTGCAGAATTTGATTAAACAAAAGTAAAAGTTTTCATCTCGAGCGACGAGCAACAGCAGCAGCAGCGGCCACTTTATGCCGCACGGTTTTGTTGTTGTTTTCATTGTTCGACTTGGTCGCAATTTTCCCTTCCTATACCCCATATATATATATATATATATGTATCGAGATTCCCCGAGAATTTTGTTGTTGTCGGTCTTGTAACTGGCGGCTGGTCCAATTGTAGTCGGAATTGTGGCTTCTCAAGCGCTGCGTCCACCACTTTCATGGCCAACAATCGCAAAAATCAACAAGAAGCAACTGGCAATTGTGTATTTCATTTTCTGGCATACAGGCCAGTGAATGCTCTGCCAGGGCTCATACATACAATACATACATACAATACATATGACAGATGCATATGTGTATAAGTATAAAAGAATTAATGCGAAATACTCAACTATCGCAATCACAGAGAATTTTCATCAGCTTCGGATTAAAATTGATCAAAAATTAAGTTAAGCAAAAGCAAAAACAAATTTATATATGGGTGATGTATTTCCCAGACAATAGAGCTCATTTAAGGGCTTGGCTAAAGAAAAATAAGCTACATTTGGCGTAGGTTACAAATAATATTTCCAGCTTTTACCACAATTTCCGTGTAAGTCGCCCGGTCACGCCCACACGTCGCCCTATGGGACACCCACAAATTTGAATCATACTGCCGCAGTTTTTCAACATTTTCTATTTTGTTTTTTTTGTGTGAAGAAGTGCCCATGCATTGATCGCATTTGGCTCAATGAGTTGAGTCTCATTTTTATTTGGTTTTTCTTCCATTTTTTGGGGCTTTCCTTTTGCCTTTTAAAATTGTAACTACTATTCAGGAGTAGTTTTTTCTGGTGAATTGAAGGACTACTTTGTTGTGTGTTTTCGAGTGCTACTTTGACTGCTTACATGTAAAGTCGGTTAATTAACCAAAGTTTAAGTTAAACAAAGCATATTTGAAACTATAAAACAAAAGGAAGTTTTTTTAACAAATACTTGTTGGAATATTACTATATGGCAAATAATAAAAGTAATTGAAGTCTAGGAAAAAACATGAAAAATACCATTATTAATTTATTTTAATTTTATTTCATTATACCTTAGTATTTTGAGGCCACTTTGCACTCTGGCAAAAAATAGAGTTATTAAGTTTCACACAATATTTTATTTAATGCATGAAAAGTCATAAAACTTTGGAATTGAAACAGAATTAAAGTCAAGGAAGCTTCTTGATTTCAGATCAAATATGAATATGAATGAAATCTATTTCTTTTATACAAAAAGATTTTTTTGTTTATTTTATTTAATAAACAGCTTTTGATTTGTTTTGAACAATTTTATTAAATTTGTATATATAATAATTTGTGAGGATTGATAGGGTTTTAAATAATATTACATTTATTTAATTAGGTATACGTATGTCTTTAAGTATTCTTTCTTTAGTCTCGTTCTTTATTCGTTCAACGCTTGCAATAGTCTGCCAGTTTTTAACACTCATGCTTAACATAAACTTTATCATGGATGGTACCTCCTACTAAGCGTATTGAATCATATTCTAGTTGGTGTGGGCATCTCGTTCTCCGCTAATATAATTTACTTAGACAAATAGAAACTTTCTACACATTTTTCGCTTCGCATTTTCCAAAATCTATTCATCCTACTGCCAGTTACTTAATAATATATTCCTAAGCCAATTCATCAAGTAAACCAGCAAACAAGTTTAAAATAGCAGTGCACTTCTGCAACTTAACACTCATATATCTGCTCAAATATGTAAAAATTTGAATCAACGCAGAAAAGTGCCCCAAAATCAGTAACCCCAACCGCAGAATTCTCCTACCCTAGGCTACCCCGCCAGCCAACGCCGCCTATCAAATTATTATTATTTGCCAAGTACACAAAGAGCTACAGAGGCATATAAAAGTAAGCAGCGTTTGATATGCGGCAAATATAGCACCAAAAATAAAATAAAATAAAATGAAAATCAAATTTGATATTATGCAAACTTACCCGCTGTGGCCACAGTGGAGCAGCTGTGGCTGCAGGACGAGGCAGAGCAGGAAGCAGAGGCAGAGGCTGGCAAAGATCGTTGCTGGGAGCGGGGAGCGCATGTTTCCGGGGCCTCTTAATAAAATGCCGGGCAAATTAATAATCCGCGTCCCTCTACTGGTATGCTGTCCGCCAGCAAATCTGCTTAACTGGGTCACATGCGCCGTGTGGCAAATGCGGCAGGAGTGGAGCGTGCCACACGAGCTGCTCAACCGCATGCAGACGCTGCGGGCGATGCGCAATCTTTTCTACGCTCTTCTGGCTGATATTGATATTGTTGTTGCTGCTGCTGCCGCTTTTGCTTATTATGTTTAGTTTGCTTTAAGAAACAAGTCAGGTCTGTTCAGTGGTTGGGCTAATGCGGGGTGCCCCTCAAATTGGTTGCTTTGCCTTGTTCTTTACGCACACAATTGCGAGCTTAGCATATTTCACAATTGCACTCTCGTCCAGATGCCACAGCTACAACAACAACAACACGTAGCAAGTTTTAAATATTCTCACATTGCCGCCCGCTCGCCCTTTTTTCTATTTTATGGCAAGGTCTTGTGCAAAATCCGCTTTTGAAATGTTTGTGTGTGTTTTAGGTTAAGTTATGTGACCAGCAGCAGCATGTAAGTTTAGCAGGGCATTCCAGCAATCCGAAACGCCTTTTCAGCTCAAGTTTTAGCTGCGCATTTTACTAGCTTTCCTTAAGCTATAAGCTATTCAAATGTTGAATGTAAATTAAAGTAAGACTCTATTGGGAACTCTTTTCTTTCGGGAACTTAACTTAAATACAAGCTGTAGTTACAGAGAGCCAAGCTTCTCTCTTATTGCAAAATTCTTATTTCTTTCCATTTTCTAAAATTTAATCGCGTGCGCTGCAAAGTATGCTACGGCCAAATCAGTTCGTCTTAGGCAGTACATCCTTTAGTTACCAGCAAGGTCAGCCAGCTGTTGAAATACCTAACACCATTTTTAAGTATTTGCCATGAGTTTGTAAGTCTTGTGTTTTACATTTTGTCAAAAATTTGACTTTTTCAAACTTTTAAGTACTTCAAAGTGTCTGACGACGCGCTTCAAGAAAAACTATTTACAGAGATCTTAAGTCTAGCCAAAGTTTTTGAGTATGACAAAAATGTTAAACAATCGACAAGACATATATCAAAGTTTGCCTGCTGTGTTTTACTTAGGCGTGCAGTACTGTAATTATAAGCGAACCTAGTCAACACTTACGAAAGTTAATGCCAATAATATAAAGTCAAGATTGACATTTTCATGGACGCGCTCAAGAGTATGCTACGCAGCTCATTGAGTAATTGTGATAGCTGCGCCCCTGTTAGGCGTTAAGTACTGTAGCTAGCAGCTAAAAAGCAGCAGGTAAATACTTGAAATACTTAGACTAGCTTGCTTGTATAGAGAAATGCTAGCATATCTAAAAGTTCTGGCAATATGACCGCGGCTGCTTCAGAACTGCGCTGAAAAGTATACTACAAAAATAAGAATAATGCGAATGGCTGGCGAAATCGCTCTCAGGCACACATTTAGCTGTGTGAGTGTGTGTATGAGGAATTCCATGTGGCCGACTGCTATTGCTGTTAACCTCATCTTTCTTTTACGCTTGAGACTATTTGGCATTAACGAAATTTATTTATGCGGGTGTTTAGTCGGGCGTAAAAGGTGTGCATATGGCCAGGCAAACACACCCCCCCCCTCCCCCACCACACACACACACACCCACACCCACACACACTTGGGCAGAGACAGGCACAGGACAGCACTTGGAAATGCACGACACGCGCTTACGAATTGAAGGATTTGCCTGCCTTCTGCTTGGGCTAAGACTTGGGCGTGTTGCCAGGAGTCGGGTTCGAGTTCGAGGTTTTGCGCTTGACCCGGGTTTTGTTTGCAGGTTGTGCGGCAAAATACTGATTTAAATGCCGTTTGTTTTTGCCACAGCATACAAAGGCTAGGATGCCTTGAGAAATGCCAGCCATACATAAGTAATGGCAACCGGTTACCAAATGTTATGTTCTGGCCGACTGAATTCCATGCATTAAAGCGCTGCCGCTGTTGTTGTTGTTGTGTGTTGTTGTTGCTGATAAACGTAAATAATACTAAATTGATTGCACAAACAAAACAACAAGCGGAAGGTGTAAATGATTTAACACAAGTTCCCGTTGCTCTCAACGCTCTCTTCTATAGGCCTTCAACTCCTGACTTCTGTTTGCTGTGCTAAGCTTTTCCTCTGATTCTTGTTGTTGTTGCTGCTGCTGTGGCAATGCAAACAGCTGAGAGCGGAAGATAAAATTTGTTAGCCGCCAAGCCGGAAACAGAAATTTTTCTGACTTGTAATTTAGTTTATTGTTGCGCCCATTAGATATATACATTATATAAATAAATATATATACACATATTATATATATATTTATTATTTTAGCCTTATTTTCATTGTTTTTGTTGATATTAAATATTGACTTAATCTGTGTAAGATTTTCATGTGTATTTGTATTTGTTAAGCAAATCATATAATAAATAATAGAATTAAACGGAAAAAGGCCAACATAATTCGGAATAATTTTCTTGCTTAATATTCAGTTATTAATGTTTTATAAACGCCTTTCAACATATCAAAAAATTTTCTTGATACATGATTTGCTTGGGCAGCTGTGTGTGAGTTCCAAGAAAATCAGACAACATAAAAACAGCATGAGCGCAAATTTAAAATATTTTTATACTGTCAAAAAGAGCAAATTAAATAAAATAAAAGAGCTTGAAAATGTGCGAATTTATGGAAATTCAAATCATATTTTCAGCTTGTTTGCTTAAATTCCGATTTATAGATATATATATATATATATATATGTAATAAATTGTTTTTTAATTAGTATTTATATTAAATTAATTTTATTTTTAAATTGTTTATTTTTAATATTTTTAAATATTATATTTCTCAAAATATGAATTTTAGTTTTAAGATGTGAGATTGTATTAAGTTTATTTAAAAATACACCATACACCACATTAAAATCTCATTTATATTGTTTAATGTCATATCATTTTTAAATTAATTACACTCATTCATATTTATTCACTGTAATCACAACATATATTCACTTGCTAAGTTCATCGAATTTTATGTTTCGCACCTGCGACTCTCAAACGATGCGCACGCGACACCGGCTAAAAGTAGACTAAACGATGCCAACGAAACGTGGATGATGCTGTTCGGCTTATGTTACTTAACAGCTGTAAGCCAAGAGAGCAAACAAGAGCGTGTGCTAACATAACGTGCTTAACTCAGTCAATGTTAACTTGCTAGTAAGAGATGCTGCGCTGTTAGGCAAACGGTTTACTGTGAAAGCTCTTTTTCATGTTAATGGCTTAGTTAAGCCGCGCGCACAAAATGCAATTCTTGTGTTTAAGTGTTTCTGCTGTAAAATATCTATTTATACGATCGTATTTAGCATTCCAGCAAAATGGCTCATTAGGATTTTAATGGCTCAAGCGTATACAGTAAAATCCTTAAGCGCTGCCCAATTCAAGTGACCCTGTCATAATCATAAAGACAATTAACCCTCTCATGAATGTGCTTGGCAATTTACACAAACGAATTGTGAAGAACAAACATACACACGCACTTACAGACGTATCACAGTGCGATAACATTATTTCTCATTAACGTCAAGCCGGCAAATTGGGTGGCACACACAATGGGAGCCTCAAAGCCGATAGAGTTGTGAAATAATGGAGCTCCCTAGTAACCCTAAGAAACAAAAAACAACACGGTAAAGGCAAAGGCAACACAAACAACCACAACAACAATTACACAGCAGGCAAATGCAGGCGCATTGAGCAAAACTAGGACACACGCAGGCAACAACAATGAAAAGCAGCATTGAAAACGTGCGTCGCCAGGACGACTGGCAAGTGCAAAGCACAAGGATAAGCATAATATGCCAATGCACACACGCACACAAAAATTCAGCTTTAAAGAAAACAAAAGACCAAATATTCTGCAGACATACACGCAGCCCATGGATGTCGCCGCGCAAGCCAAAGCGAGAGTGAGAGTGAGAGGGCCACACGCGGTGATTGAGTGAGTGGAGCAAGCGAGCGCGATGATGATTTGAGAACAATGCATTAGAGTGGATCGGGCAGGAGCGGGGCGCAGAATTTGCATAAAATTCAATTTGTCGTGTGCAGCAGCCATGAATATGCCGCACAGCCGAGCTTTAGCTGCCGCTGCTGCTGCTGCTGCTGTTGTTGACACTGAAGCCCACATTCTGCTGTCTGCTAGTATATAACATAGCTCAAGCCAAACTCACTCTCTCTCTCTCTCTCTCTGTCTTTCGCCTGCTCTGTACGATTGCAATTGATTGTTATTGTTGCTATTGCTGTTATTGCGACTGTTGTTGCTGTTGTTGGCGCATCGCATGCAGCCGCTGTGGCGTAACATATGCGCGAAATTACTTACGAGGCATCGCAGTCGACGTCGCTGTCGCTGTCGCTGTCGCAGTCGCCGTCGCCGTCGCTGTTGCTGTCACTGGCAGCAGCCGGGTCTCCTGGAAACTGGTTCTGGTTCGGCTGCTGTTGGCTTGTAAAACAATGCCTGCATTTGGCTGCACACAAGACACATGCAATTATTAACAAACACTCAAATGCACACACTCACACTCATACACAATATATAACAGACAATTGTACAGTTTTTTGTGGCATTTAACAACAGTTAAAACAATCGCACACAATGCTGTCGTATAAAAAACTTTTTAGCTTTTGTTTTGTATTTTTTGTGGCCCGCAGTTGATAATTATCGAGACCCTAAAACGTTTGCCATGGCCACAGCCGAAGTGGCCCATTATGTGGCAACAAATGAATGATAATCAGCCGGCTGATAGGGCCCAAGGGCATGTTAGAAGGGGGCGGGGCCTAGTGGGGCACGGCTGGCATTTAGTTTGTCATATGCTTGGCCACAGCATGTCCAAAGTTTTAAGTGAGCTTGAGTGTGTGTGTGTGAGTGTAAGTGTGTGTGAATTGTCCTGTTTTAGCCAGTTTGAGTGTCATGCGAGTTTTTCAAAGTCCTCGAGTGTGACACAAATATAACGCATACGTCATGTGTGGCTAGGACTAAGCGAAAGTGTTTTCGAGCTTAACTTGTTGACAATCTAATTTTAAAATATGTACTAGAAATATTATTTTAAAAGCTTTACACTACAAACTTGTTAGAAAAACTAAAGAGTCAATATTTATGTATAACTCATATTTATATTCAAGTATTACTCATAAATTATTCCCAAAATATGTGTTTAACATTAGCCTTAAGCTAATTCCTGATATGTCCATAAGGCATGCAATACGATTTTTGTAGCCACTTGTGAAAATTACTTATGCAAAAGTGCAGCACTCTGCTGTTTCACTCAATAGCACTCAATTAAGAAGCTGTTGAGTGTGAGAATTGCTGCGCTTTTCTTGCTGCACGACTTTTGCACACCTTTCACTTTTACAGGTCATTAATCACAGAAATGCAAAAAGAAAATGATGATGATTTTAAAAAACTTCGTAAGGATACGTCTGTAATAAAAGAATATGCGCTCCAATGGCTCAGCTGACTTGATGCGATTAAATTGGACAAACGCTTTTGTGATTACAAAAATAATCAAATAAAAATCGAAAACAGAAACGAAAAAAAAATCGTCAAAAAAGAAACTTAAAATGAGCCAGCAATTAAGCTGTAAATGAAGTTGCATTTGAGTTCGACATTTTCAGCGCTTTAATTAAGTTACGGCTTAGCGGGCAGCGTCAGCAGCAGCATGCGGATTTTACGTATACGTACGAGTGGAGCACGGCAGCCGGGCGAGCTGTGCGGCTTTTGGGCCAAACGCAAACAATTCACGTCAATTAATTGTAGCCGACTGCGAGCCGGTAAACACAAAGCTGAACTCCACCGCAGCGGTGACATGAATACAACTACATAGATTACGATTGCCTCGGACAAACAAATGGCAAACGGACACAGGACGAAGCAGGCAGGCGCACCAAATATGCAATTGCACACGAAAAGCCGAAAACAGAAACTACAACAAGAACAACATCAGCATCAGCATCAGCATGAGCTAATAACTGCCACAGGCTGGGCTTAGTCAAAGTTTAGCCCCAGCTGCGATATAAACTCTGTGGTTGCAGCTCCTCTGCTATGAGTCAGGACAAGTGGCAGCAGCTCTATCGAAAGTTTCGACAAGAGATAAACGCAATTAATTCAAAATTTATTCGATACCAAAGAGAAAACAACATGAGCTCCAGCTCCAGACTGGACAAATAGGCATTGTTGTTGGCTCTGTTGTTGTCTCTGTTGTTGCACATTGGACATAGTCATGACGACTGCAACACAGACTGCATTAGCCTCAAGTGCAATGTGACAGCGGCAACGAGTCGAGTGACAGCAATACTAACAGCAAGTCATACACTTATGTCGACAGTCATGCCACGCCCCCACGCTCTAGCAGTTTACACACACCCGCAGCTTCTACCATTTATGCTTGCTGACTGATTGATCCGGCACACTCTCCATGGTGCTCCACATTTGAAGTGGGACAGCTAAACGCTGCATGAATATTTCAGAATCTGTTGCCTGAATAACACGTTGCATGTGGCATAAATCCGCAGAATTGTTGAACTCCCCAAGCTGTTAAATATTAAATTTCTGATAAGCTAGGGTAATGAGGTTTTCATTAAGTCGGCTAACCAATTCGTTTTAAATGCGAAGCCACAGTAAACGCTCGATTTATTTGGCAGCAAATAAAAGTTCGTATGTTTCATATATTGATAGAGTGTAATTCAAGCTTTGATACAAATTATCATTTTTTATCGATAACACTTGAGAGTGAACCTTGCAAGACTCCCCCAAATGCCCTAATCTAAACATTTAAAGGATGCATTGATTAGCTCATTCTGATTTTCGGTGAAATTTGTCTAAGTTAAAGACTAGGAACAAATGTAAAAAGAATATTTTGGGTACTATATAAATCTAGCTTTCGAGGTTAGAAAATATTTCTTAAATATAAATCAAAGACTCTCACTTAGGTAGAAAGTAAATTTACGCACAATTACATGAATAACACACCAAAGAGAGTTAAGCTCGTGCTTATTAGTGCCCAGAATTAAATCATCAGAAATATAATATTAGTTCTTTCAGTGTGCGCTGTTAACAAAAGAAAATGATTTTTAGGGTATATCTTAATTAGAATTGAAATTATAATTCCATTCATATTAATTAAAAATATTTTTCTAGACATACTTTTTTCTTTTTACTTTTTTTAGCCTAATTTACGAAAATTGAAATTCATCTAAACTATTATATATCTTTTTCATCTCATGTCGACCACCTCTATCAAAAGCCAATAGACCATAACTCTTATTTTCCAAAATTGAATATAAAATTTCAATTTAATACCGATTCGGTGCAGCCATTTCATTTAGCTGGCAAATTCCCTGTTAAACTTGTAAGCTCCATCTAAGTAGCTTAGATACAGTTCACGAACGAATGACAGTGCAAATGTTTCACAAATCCACACCCTATGACCCCCTCCCCACTTCTATTTTCCTGCTCGCCTTCATAGTAGACAGCAGCAATTACACATTTACACTTTCGGTCAGATACTCCCCACATGGAGCAATTGGATATCATTAATGCGGTTAAATTGTATAACCCACTGCTGTCAGAGGCTGCTTACTGGGCCAAACGGGCATCTAGTTCTAAGACCCAACTCCGCAAATGCTGATATCTGTGTGTGTGTAAGGTTGGGGAATTCTCTCTCAGGGTTTCGTATAACAGACATGTTCCAAGTGCCAAAAAGGAAAGTCTGGCGAACATTTTTGCCTTTACTCTTGTTTTTATTTTCATTCATTTTTTGGTACACATTTAGCCACAAGCCCAGACAGCTATGGCAAGAACAAGAAGAAAATTTACCATAGTGAAAACAACAACAAGTTTACTCTGTTGCTCCATTTGCAACATTTATGGTGTTTGCTGTCTGTGTGAGTGTGTGTGTGTGTGCGCGCGTGCAGAAGGTCATTTTATTGTTTCCAGTCAAAATGGTCAAATGGGAATTTGTTTTTAGCCATGTTTGTTGTTGTTGCTGTTGTTTTCTTGTGCGTTGCGATTTGCCTATAGATTTAGATTGAGCTGTCGTATATGTTATTGGGCTTGGGCCGTAACGAAAACCCGGCGTCAGCCAGTCAGACAGCGCCAGAGATTGCTTGGCATATCATGTTAGTCAAAGTTGGTATAGCGAGAGAGAGAGAGAGAGAGAGAGATAGAGTGGGTAAGCAGAATGATTAGAATAATCGCCGTAGGTGGTTTTTTGAGCTGACTCCATGAAACCCATTCGTATTGAACCGGAGCGAACCGGAACGAATTCAGTGTTGGCTCATAAAATTTGCAACCCTTCAATAGTCACTTTTGCCAGTGTTTAAAAATGTTTATTGCCCTCGCATGGGCTTAAGGAAAACGGCTCAATTCCCAGTCAAAGTGAATTTTATGGCCATGTGCAATTTCTGGTCTAAAGGGTCGATTTGGGTATTTGGCAGATGAAAAGCGATTTTCTTTGAGCAAGCCCCAGCAGCCGAAGGGCGCCCAAAGACAAACATATAAATATTTTTCTATGCATGTCAATTCAATAGTTATTCATGCCAACTTTTGCAATTTATTAAATAACAAAAGTTCTTAGAAAACATTTTGGGTTTTTAAAGTCTTTTAGCTTTAAGATTGAGCCAACTAATTAAATTTAATTATTGATAATTAACAATTACATGAAACTCAGCAATTGCTCACAAGTAGCTGAAAGTTTTCCAAACACAGCAAATTTATTCAGTTCAATCTACCAAATTTCTGCGGCGGTTGCTATGTCGCTGAGTAATAATTAATTTTCAAATACAACCATGTCCTACGCTCGTCGTCTTTCGCCGAAGCGGAGATAGCGGGACTTCGGGGTGGTATTTAAGAGTTTGTTTGTACAGCAAATGCCAACGCATTCGCATAATTTAATTGTAAAGCGCGAGCTGGAAAATTTTGCATAGCTGACAAAATGTTGTTGGGTGGAAGGGTCGTTGGGGGTGGGGGAGGGGAGGGGAGGGAAGGGAGTGTTGTCTGGGAAGTTACATATATTATAAATGTCTGTGGTGCCATTCCTTGCAATTTATTTAGCATTGCGTTAAACTGCAAGTCGTAGATTTGTACTTGTCTCTGTTAAGCAGCAGCTTATAAAAGAATACAAACTTTCTTGAACAGCATTTATTAATCATATTTCAAATATTCAACATTAGTTAAGCAGATACAACAGTATTATTGCTTGGACACGCCTAAAATGTTCTCTATTTCGCAGATTCGATCCAAGACTTCTTGGTTTCGAGCTCTTTGATCCTTGAGCTTGTCCGCTATGGCATCCAAGGTAGCTGCGATGGCCAACAGCGATACATCCGTCGTATTCAGATCCCTGCGAGTCGGATATATCTTTGCCACGGGCACAACTTCAGACTGATCCCCATATGTATCCGATAATCCAATTGCTGCACCTAAAATTTAATCGTACAATAAAATAGAACTGACAGCAGATTCGCCCGAACCTAAATCCCCAACAGCTGCTGGTGACTCCATTTCTACGGAGCTGATTACTGGGGTTGCCACTGGCTCAGCTACAAGAGCCGAAGTCTCCACGACAATTTCGGGCGTTGCCAATGACTCAGCAACCTGAGCAGGGGTCTCCATGTCAGCTACGGCCGTTGCTACAGGTTCAGATACCGAAATCGGAGTTTTCACGACAGCTACGGTCGTTGCCACTGGCTTAGCTAACGGAGCTGGGGTCTCCATGACAGCTACGGGCGTCGCCACTGCCTTAGTTACCAGAACCTCAGTTTCCACCACAGTTACGGGCGTTGCCACAGGTTCAGATACCGAAATCGAAGTCTCCCACGACAGCTATTGAAGTTTCCACTGGCTCAGCTACCGGAACCGGGGTCTCCTCGACAGCTACGGGCGTTGCACCAGGTTCAGATACCGACATCGGAGTCTCCTTGACAGCTACGGGCGTTGCTACTGGCTTAGCTAAGGGAGCTGGGGTCTCCATGACAGCCACGGGCGTCGCCACTGCCTTAGTTACCAGAACCTCAGTTTCCACGACAGTTACGGGCGTTGCCACAGGTTCAGATACCGAAATCAAAGTCTCCCCGACAGCTAGTGGAGTTTCCACTGGCTCAGCTACCGGAACCGGAGTCTCCACGACAGCTACGGGCGTTGCCACTGGCTTAGCTAACGGATCTGGGGTCTCCATGGCAAGCTACTGGCATCGCCACTGCCTCAGCTACCAGAACTTGAGTTTCCACGACAGCTACGGGCGTTGCCACAGGTTCAGATACCGAAATCGAAGTCTCCACGACAGCTACTGAAGTTTCCACTGGCTCAGCTACCGGAACCGGGGTCTTCACGACAGCTACGGGCGTTGCTACAGGTTCAGATACCGAAATCGGAGTCTTCACGACAGCAACGGGCGTTGCCACTGGCTTAGCTAACGGATCTGGGGTCTCCATGGCAGCTACTGGCGTCGCCACTGCCTCAGTTACCAGAACCTGAGTTTCCACGACAGTTACGGGCGTTGCCACAGGTTCAGATACCGAAATCGAAGTCTCCACGACAGCTACTGAAGTTTCCACTGGCTCAGCTACCGGAACCGGGGTCTTCACGACAGCTACGGGCGTTGCCACAGGTTCAGATACCGAAATCGAAGTCTCCACGACAGCTACGGGCGTTGCCACTGGCTTAGCTACCGGAGCTGGAGTCTCCATGGCAGCTACGGATGCTGCCACTGCCTCAGCTATCGGAGGCGATGTTTCCAAAACAGCTACGAGAGTCGCTACTGGCTCAGCTACCTCAACTGGAGACTCCACGATAGCTTCTGGCGTTCCCACTGGCTCAGTTACCAGAACCTGCGCTTCCACGACAGCTGCGGGTGTTGGCACTGGATCAGCTATTGCAACTGGAGTTTGCACAACGGTTATTGGCAATGCCACTGGTTCAGCTACCGGAGCTAAGGTATCCGCGACAACAGGGGTTGCTACTAACTGTGCTACCGGAATCGGAGTCTCTACGACAGCTATGGGGTTTTCCGTTGGCTCAGCTGCCGGAACCGCAGTCTCCACTATAACTGCGGGTGTTGCCACTGGCTGAGCTACTGCAACTGGAGTTTCCACAACAGCTACTAGCGATGCCACTGGTTCAGCTACCGGAGCCAAAGTCTCCACGACAGCTACAGGTATTGCCACTGATTCAGCTACCGGAATCGGAGGCTCCACGACAGCTACGGGCGTTGCCATTGGTTCAGCTACAGGAACCGGAGTCTTCATGACGGGTACGGGTACTGCCACTGATTCAAATAGAGGAGCTGAAGTCTCCGCGACAGGTACAGGGGCTGCCACAGACTCAGCTACCAGAACCGGTGTTTCCACGACAGCTACTGGTGCTCCCACTAGTTCAGCTACCGGAACTGAAGGTAGGGGTATTGCCACTGGCTCGGCTACCGGAACTGGCGTATCCATGGGCGCCAATGGCGCTGCCACAACGTCAGCTACCGAAAGTGGAGTCTCCACGGCACGTATGGGGGCTGCCACTGACTCACTTAGCGGAACTTGTATCTCCACGACAGCTACTGTTGCTGGAACTAAAGCCTCCACGACAGTTACCGGTATTGCCACTGGCTCGGCTACCGGAAATGATGTCTCCACGACAGCCAATGGGGTTGCTACAGGGTCAACTACCGAAACCGGAGTGTCCAAGGCAGCTATATGGGCTGCCACTGACTCAGTTACCCGAACCGGTGTCTCCACGACAGCTACTGGTGCCGGAACTGAAGTCTCGACGACAGCTACCGGTGCTTCCACTGGATCAGCTAGCGAAATCGAAGTATCCATTACAGTTAAGGGTGTTGCCAAAGGTTCGTCCAGAGGAACCAGGTTCTGCACGACAGCTGCGTGCGCTGCCCCCGGCTCTGCTAAAGGAACTGAGGTCTCCACGACAGCTACTGGAGTTGCTACTGGGGCAGCCACAGGAACCGGCGTCTGCACGACAGGTACGGATACTGCCCCTGATTCGGCCATCGGAATGGGCAATCGCACGTCAGCTACGGAGGCTGGCACCGGATCGACTTCCAGAACTGGAGTCTCCAAGACAGATACTGGTGCTGCCACTGGATCGGCTATAGGAGCTGGAGTTTGCACGGCGTCTGTTGGAGTTGCCATTTGGGCAACTACTGGTGCCGGTGCGTGCACGACAGCTACCGGAACCGAGGTTTTCATTACAGCAAGGGGTGTTGCCACCAGTTCCACTTGAGGAACCTGGCTCTGCAAGATAGCTACAGGGGCTGCAACTTGCACTGCTACAGGATCTACTGGCACGGCAGATACCGTGGCTGCGATAGGCTTAGCTACCGTCTCCGCGACGATGACAGGGGTTACAACTGCGTTTGCAATTAACGCTGGGGACCCTAAGTCAGGGGCGATGGATTCCGCTGGCTTTGCGACCGTAACTGAAGTGGACTCGAGTGGAATCCCGACAGCCGTTGCTGGGGTTGCCATTGTGTTGTTTTAGTATTTCGTTGATTGGTGCTTATGGCGTTAAGCAATTTTTCATTTTTTTTAAATGAATTGCCAATTAAATATCTGTAATTGCCTTTTAGATTTATTTAGCACAAGGTATTCGAAACTGAGACCTTCGGCAAGCAGCTTTCACTTTCATTAAGAGCAAATAGCTGAAAGCGAAGGGAATAGACGAGACATGATAAGTCGCTTAGTCGTGGCCTTCAAAAAGGTCATTGCCCGAAGGAAAGTGATGTTTAAACATGAGAAAAGGCATATCAAAAGCGTAAAATTACAAAGCACACGTGCAATTTTTAACGAACCCGTCGTCATTCACGCTTTTACTTTGTGCCTCAATCGATATATTGAAATGAACTTATTTTTGCATTGGCGCCAGCTTGGCGAGTGTCGTGAAAAAATGCTTCAACAAGCACAGAGCAACTCTAAAAATCGGGGATATATATCTGAAAGATAATGAAGCTGTTGAGAGAAATTGTTCCGGACTGATTTGGTGCTAAATAAAGCCAGAAGGGAATTTAATTGAATAATGGCAAGTTACGTAAGCTGATGTTATGTTCTTTTTAATTGAATTTGATATATTATTTAATTTAATCGAGTTCATTTATGTTCAAATTTGGCATATTATTTAATTTATGACAAATTACTTTTTTCTTATTTGCACTGAGTTTAATTATTGTTGTATAAATTTGATTAGGTTTATTTACGGAATTCTTTATTTTTACGCCGTCGAGCTGCACAACGGAGAAACACACGTTTGACTGGCCATTTAAAAGAATTTTTCATTTTTCAACAACTCTTATCGCTAATTTTCCCTCTTCAAGAAGCCCAACTAACGCCCATTGAGAACTTAAGGCTAAACGAATGTGTACACAAGACTGGAAAAGCCATGAAATGTTTTTATACCCATTAAAAATGGGTAAAATGGGAATACTGTTTTTGTGCAAATGTATGTAACAGGCAGAACAAAGCATCTCCGACCCCATAAAGTAAATTATTATTATTCTTAATCCGCATCAACAGCCTAGTCGATCAACCCATATCCCTCTGTATGTCTGTCCGTCTGTCCGTCCGTCCGCCTGCCCGTATATATTAACGCAAAGATATCAGAAAATTTTGAAATTAATCTGTAAGTACTCCTAGTGCCTGCGCAGATAGACTTTGTTTCCGATAATCGATAACTTACTCCGTTTCCAAGCAATCGATAAAAATCGATAATTTTGGTATAGTTACCAAACATGATATGTTGCTTCTAGAATATTATCACTAACCAAACAACATATAGACTGGACATCCCATACAAACAGCGTTGTCACAAAAACTATCGGAGGCATCTGGTCCAAACTCGCGAGTAAGGGAGTAAGATATACATATGATGTATTGTTGAACCGCTTACTCTACAGGAAAGTGCTTGGCGCACTCTCTTCCATATGATTTGTGCGATAGAACGGCAACGCTGTTAACTTTTATCTCGCTCGCACTTACTCTCAGCTCTCAATGCTCTCTCTATGTTTAGGGATCGTTTCAATGTGTGTGTGTGTGTGTGTGTATTTGTCCGACCAGCAAAACTGCGCACAAATTCAATTTTTCCCAAATGCTGAGGCATTTCTTCCCTTTTGAAGGCACGGCTAATATGAAATGGAGTAAGGGTTTGCCACGTCGATGCGAAATTCTTGCATTTTATCTCGCTATCGTTGGTAAGGGTACCCAAGCGTTGCCATATGTGCATTTAGAATATTTTGGACTCGCTATACACGCATACTTGCATATTTTGTGTATGAATAGAAGCATTTATGCGCTTGTGTGCGTTGCTTGCCTGCCTGCCTGTCCCCGATGCAAATTTAACAAGATTTTAGGATTTCTGATTTTGGACCTCTACACACAGACACACACATACAAATGTCTGTGAATGGGCTGATCATGGGCGCAAAAGAAAATACATTATTGGCACGCGTCTGACGCGCGCCCTTCTTTTTAATGATTTTGATAAATGAATGTTGACCCCTTATTACCTGCAGCAGTTCGTTGGGTCGAATGGGTCAACTTTTGGCAGGCACCTGCATATGGAGGTCAAGTGACTGATCACCAAAATTATTAAAACTATAAATATCTAATCGCTCCTTTTTTTAATTTGGTATATTTTAATATTTTAAAGATATTTATTTTTACTCAAATTTCATTCATCGAATCATTAAAAAGAAATTGTTAAATTTGCATCGGGGACAGGCAGACTGGCAAGCAACAGGCACACAAGCGCATAAATGCTTCTATTCATACACAAAATATGCAAGTATGCGTGTATAGCGAGTCCAAAATATTCTAAATGCACACATGGCAACGCTTGGGTACGATCCCTAAACATAGAGAGAGCATTGAGAGCTGAGAGTAAGTGCGAGCGAGATAAAAGTTAACAGCGTTGCCGTTCTATCGCACAAAGCATATGGAAGAGAGTGCGCCAAGCACTTTCCTGTAGAGTAAGCGGTTCAACAATACATCATATGTATATCTTACTCCCTTACTCGCGAGTTTGGACCAGATGCCGCCGATACATTTTGTGTCTACTTCTGGTACTCATGTCTAGTCTATATGTTGTTTGGTTAGTGATATTATGTATATGTCAAGTATCTTTCATTTTAAATCTATCGCCACCGCAACGCTAACAATACAAAGCTATAAATCAAGTTAATCACCCAACTTTTTTTGCCAAATAATTTAAGCAACAATTTAAATGCAATTGACTTTTTCAGAATACACAAATATTCTATGGTACAATAAAATATAATGTAGAAAATTTCATAAAGATCGGTTAAGAAAATAATATGTAACTGCGCCATCGGCTGGGACAGCTAGCGAATACTTCAAGAATTTCTGTATACTTGTCCACCCAAACATTCATGCGCGCTTGCTTAGCATTCCATCGCATTCTTACAGCATGGTAATTGCGACTTTTTTCTGTTCTGCTATTTTAATTCTTTTTTTTTTTCCTTTTTTTCTCAAAAGTACTTAATTATTGGTGTGGCTGCTAAGAAGAGGCATACCAAGTCTGTCGCGAGTTTGAGCCCTACCGGGGAAAGTGATTTTTTTTCCTGGTATGGCTGTTGAGTAGAGTCGACAGCAAGTAATGCGGTCAGTTGCGAGTTCGAACCCTGCCAAGGGAACCTTTTCTATTTAATTTATTTGGTGTTGGAATAAAAGGGTTCAGGGTATTCCCTAGTCGGGAGCTCTCGACTTATAGATTGAATGAGTATGGGCTAAGTGGCTTTCCGAGGCCTACCTTAAATAATTTACAAGATCTACAAGTGTTTCGGTTAAATTGTTCTTATGCTTATAGAATTGTCAAAAAATATACAATTAACAAATGTAAAACAATGTGTTCAAGGTAAATGGTATATTGTATAAATATGATTTAATAGTTTATTATTTATAAAAATAAACAAAATATAGTTTTCAATTCCAGTTAACTGAGCACATACTTGTTATTTATTTGGAGCTGATTAATTTGTGCAGCTTGTCAACAAATGGTAATGTAACTAACCCACGGCCGCCGGCGCCCAATCCGCTGCAGAGCAGAAGATATTGGGCTGATGGCATTCAATGTCTGACACATTGACAAACTGCCAGGACGGAGGAGTCGCTCAATCGGAACACATTAGCTGGAAAAAATGTAATCGCAGAGAACTAAGAAATAAATCTTTCAATTTTTCGAATGAATAAAGGAAATAAATGCAGCCAAATGTGAAGCAATTCTCGGTTGCATGGGAGGCCACGCCCGCCACCCAGCCACCGCACACTCCGGCTGCTGCAGCCAGTTTCAATGGAGTTGCACATGTCGGCAGAGGCGACAGAAGACGGGTGCGGGTGCGGGTGCGGGTGCTTGGCGTAATGTGATCTGCGTACAATTTGCAGCCGTCGTTTAAGTCCCAGCACACTTGAGACTTGAGACTCTAGCAAATAGTTTTTCAATCTGGCCGAGGAAAGGAATCGCGATAAAGCGTACAAAATAAAATAACGTATAAATAAAGGATGGAATAAAGAATTCATTCGCACAAATGCAAAATGCTTATATGGAAATCATTCCAACGCCAGGCCCCAAACCTCAGACCTCGAGCGACAAAAACGGAAAAAAATGTATCCGTAGGAGACAGGAGTTTGCGTACATTTGCTGGGAGATTGAATTGGCAGTTCAATTTCACGTATTATTGACATTTAAAGGCAAGCATTGGATATAAACTGAAGCCCGCTCTCAACCAGACAACTGAAGCTATTGGCTGCCTATTATTTCATACGATAAATCAATCGAGTGATGTGTGTAAAGAAAGAAGGATAATCAAAGCAGACCAGAAGCAAGTATAGCTTTTTCATGTGGCCAGAATAGATATGTGAGTGGGTATAAATAATCTAGGCAGAATATTAAAGAAACATAAATCAGAAATGAATATTTTAAACTATTTATATTAATATTGATAAATAAAATATATCATGCATATTAAAATAAATTTTCATTAAAATGGGAATATTATAAAAAGTTTATTTTATTTTAAAGAGGTGAACGGAACTTTTTTGTGTGAGTATAATCAATTGAATTGATATTTGTTTAATTATTTATTTTGTGTGGGATTCAAAGGAGAAAAACGTTAATTATGTTGAAATTGGAAGAATGATTTGTCTGTAGCTTAATTTGATATTTGTGAGGTATGTAAAAAAAAATAGACGTCAAAACTAATTATTTTAGGTGATACTTTAGAAAGTAACGAAAAATAAAAAAAAAAATACAAAATAAAATAAATAAAATATTGCTGAGAAAAAATATCATAATAATTTATATGAAAACACAAAAACAAATAATAAAAAAGGTTTTCTTTTATTTCAAAGAATTGAACATATTTGTATACCCTGAACCCATTAAAAATGGGTAAAAAGGGTATTTGAATTTGTGAAAAATGCAAATGTATGTAACAGGCAGAAGGAAGCATCCCCGACCCCATACAGTTATATTATATTTTCTTGATCAGCATCAATAAACGAGTCGATCTAGCCATGTCCGTCTGTCTGTCCGTCCTTCTGGCCGTCCTTCTGTCCGTCTGTTCGTCCGTCGGTATGTGTGAACTGAAATTTTAGATGTGGGTCCTCCTAGTGCCTGCGCAGATTTAGTTTGCTTCCGATAATCGATAACTTACTCCGTTTCCAAGCAATCGATCAGAATCGATATCAACATCAACATTTTTAATAAATTTTGGTAAATATTATAAGCTAGAGTCACCAAACTTGATCTGTTGCTTCTAAAATATTATATACCAGCCATTTACCACAGCCATTTACCACTGTTTCCCAAATCGCTGAAACACGTATTCATTATTATCTTTAATAAAGCTTTGAAAAAAAGTTTGATGCAAATCGGACACAGCTTAAAATTCTCAAAAAATTACTTTCAAATGCACTTTCTTTCGAAGGAGCTTAGATTTCGCAAAAAATGTGAAACACATCTCAATGGATTTTTTATGTAGACCCATGCAAATGAATTTGAAGGCAAAAGGCCACCCATCATCTTTGAAAATAGGTTTGAGGCGGATCCGATGGTTATCAAAAAAGTTTCATACTATCGCCCAATAAATCTTTGAACCGCATTTCTACCGAAGGAGCTTAGATTTTGCGAAAAATGTGAAGCACGTCTCAAATGATTTTTAATATAGAGCTTTGAAAATGAATTTGAGCGCGAAACGTCACCCACTAAATCTTTGACCCCCATTTCCACAAAGGAAGAATACATTTGTGGAAAAGTGTGAAACGACCCTCAAATGAATTTAAACAAACAACTTGGAAATTGAGTTTGAGGCCGATCGGATGGTAATCAAAAAGTTTTATACAAACATTTTTCGCGATTTTCCATACTTGCGGGTGGAATTCATCACATAGGGTAACTACAGTATTCATTTCAGCTTCCTAGCTATTACGGTTTGGGCTGTGCGTTGATCACAAATCAGTCATTCATTCAGTCAGTCAGGACAAACAGTTTTATATATAGAGATATATCAAGTATCTTTCATTTATACCTATCGCCACCTCCCCGCTAACACCACAGAGCTATAAATCAAGTTAACAACCCAACTTATATTGCCAACCAATCTAAGCCACAATACATTTTCTGAAATGTGTCAGAAATGCGTTCAGTGGACAGAGGCTATAAGATATACTGTAAAATTTCATTAAGATAGGATAAGAGATAACCAAATCTATATGTAACCGCTCAATTGAGTGACACAGCTAGCGAAAACCTCAAGAAATTGTATATGCATGTACAAACTAACATTCATGCACGTCTGCTTAGCATTCTAACAGCATGGTAATTGCGACTATTTTCTGTTCTGGTATTTGTATTTTGTTTTTTTCTTTCTTTCTCAAAATTACTTAATTATTGGTGTGGCTGCTGGGTAGAGGCATACCAAGTGGTGCGGTCTGTCGCGAGTTCGAGCACTACCTGGGAAGCTATTTAGTTTTTTTTTTTTTTTTGCTGGTTTGTCGGTTGAGTAAATTCGTCAGCAAGTAATAAAGTCAGTTGCGAGTTTGAACCCTGCAAAGTGAACTTTTTTTTAAATTTATCTATATTACTTCAAACGAGCGCGTTGCGCGAACTGCATTTAGTGTTGATATAAGAGGGTTCAGGGTAATCCCTAGTCGGGATCTGCCGACTAGAATTTCTTAACTGTTTTTAATGTGCGCTCTTAATTTTTGTGTATTAATTGATTGTACTATATTTTGAGGAGTAAGTTACGAGGTAAAAAAAGAATTAATGTTCATATTGGGAGTGTGATTTTATTGGATATGCATTTAAAGTTCATATATGTCTTTTGTACATTATTTAAAAATGCAAGTCAGATATTATTATTCAAATTATTAAGGGTAAGTAATAAGAAAGATTAAATATATTAATTTTTACAAAAATAAAAACTGTAAACAAAATTATAGTATCTGTTAATATAAATATGTTTCATTCATTCATGCCAATACAATATTGATATTAAATATATATTTATCTATACCATGCCAGGAACTTATTTGACTTGTAATACTCTACAAATAAAATAGAATGGAAATTTTTTATTTGTTCATATGTTTTACCTGGAAGGTATTAAAAAAGGAACACACATAAACGTAATTACTGCCATTTGGCACGCACCGCAGGCAAATACAAATATAAATCAGAGCCCGAATCAGTATCGTAATACGGCCCGTAGCATTCGAACCCGGCTTTTGAACGCTTCCGGGCGCATTTTGCTAAATTGCAAATATTTTCCAATTCGCATGCATCAGCAGCCCAAAATGCAAACAATTTTGCCCAGCAGCCACAATGGGCCACAAAAATAAACAGATACCCAAAATGGAGAACGGCAAGACAACACGACTAGAATATACCCTTTGATCAGCATTTGCGATTGTCTTTGAATATATAAATTATATATTCTAAAAAAAACAAGGGTATATATAATTTATTTATATATATATATATAATTTAGAAAATATATATATAAATATATACATATTTACTAACGGGTAAATTCTCAAAAAGCTTTACCACTGTTGCGGTTGGGATTTCCCAAATCGTTGAAACACGTATCCATTAAGTTTTTGTGTAGAGCTCTGAAAATAAGTTTGAAGCAAATCGGACACCACTTAAAACTGCGCCTAAAAATTCCTTGAATCGCATTTCTACCAAAGGAGTTTGGAAAAATGTGAAATACGCCTTAAATTATTTTTCACACAGATCCTTAAAAATGAATTTGAGGGCGAAACGTCATCCACCAAATCTTTGACCCCCAAGTTTTATACAAATGTTTTTCGCGATTTTTCCATACTACAGTGATAATTTCAGCATCCTAGCTCTTACGGTTTGGGCTGTGCGTTGATCACCAGTCAGTCAGTCAGTCAGGACAAACAGATTTATATATAGAGATGAATTAGCAGCTAAAATGTTTAAACCCCACCAGCCGCCCTTCGTGGCTGCAGGGTATTGAAAATGGAACCCATTCAAATGGTTACAGCAAAAAGTCTGTGTAAACCCAACAATTTTCCATGCTGTTGCTGCAATTTTCGCAGCGTTTGGCAATACTGCACAGTCGCAGGCTGCAACTGCAACTGCATCGGCGCAATTTATTTTCAGTTTGATAGGTTCGTTTTTTCACGTGCTTAATTGCGCTTCGTAATGCTGGCCGCTGCGAGGAGATGAGGGGTGGGTGGGGCTCTTTTGGCCAAATGATGACGCGAGGCGCCTTGCAGCGCCTCAGTTGAAAGGTCGCGCTCATCAGGGGGCTTTAATAAATTATTCAAATTAACACGCCTCCGTCCGACTGTCCGGCCGACTGACCATCAGCTTTGTGGGTCAGTTTTGCGTGTTGGTGTGGGCGTGGTCACTGCCGCCTGTGTGTTAATGGACGCTGCCTGCCCACAGTTTGCGGTCGGCAAAAGCCAGCAAAAAAATTGAAAGAAAAAATTATTTCACACGCTGCTAAATAGCAAATTCACACAAACACACGCACGCACTGACTACACCTGCCGAGCATATGTTGTACAAACAGGTAATTTTACTGCATATTTCACGCATTTTTTATTTGCATTCACATTTCAGCCGAGCACAGAACAAGGGGCAAGGGGCAAAGGGCAAAGGGCGCTCACTGAGCGGCACTCGCATTCACAGCTTTTGACACTTGACAACATGATTGTTTTTAAAGCCAGTGATAAATTATGCAGCACACAAAAATACACTCAACAGACCAACACACACACACACACACACACTCACTCACAAATAACAAATAACAACCATAAAATTCCCAACAGCAAAAGAGGAAAATGTCAACAATCGGAACGTAAAAGGCCGCAACAGAAATTCAGGACAAAAGTGTGAAACCCTGCATTAAATCGTGAACGAAAACAACATTACAAATGCATAAAATTTAGATGTCAATGTAGACATTAAATTATAAGCAAATGGTATTATTTAGGCCACATTTGACAGGTAAAGTCTAGGAATATAATTTGTAAAGGTCAAATTATGTCCATTAATGCATAATTTTTTACATAAGGAAAAATAAAAAAGATATTTAAAATTAAAATATAAAGGTTACTTGCTTAAAAATATTGAAAATATAAGTTGTTTAATTTTAAATATGAAATTTAGATGCTGATTTTTGTCGTATAAATTAAAGAGGGTAGTTCTTAAATAAATAATAAATTTCTTAAAAAAAATTTCATAAAAAAATTGTAATATTTTTATAAAATCCCTTAAAATATGTGAAAAGAAAATAATTAGATTAATATATAAAATTTGTATATTTTTTTAATTTAACAAGTGCCAATCAGAACTCAAGAGTGTCCTATAATAAATATAAAATTGAAATGCTGAAACACGACAAGGGTCATTCCTAGAATAGAAAAAAATAAAAAACTTCCAAAAATGCCTGAATTAACATACATATTTAAAATATAGGCAAATTTTGCATCAAATTGGGCCAGCCTCGCGGCAAAGAAGTTCCAATGAGAGCAATTTAGAGAGGTTTTCTAAAAACACGAGTAAATTGCAAAAACGTAAAACATAAAGTTGGTGAAGTGAAATATAATTAGGCATTAAATAAACAATATTTATAACGTAATTGCAGCTAATAAAGCTAGCTAAATATGTTCATAAACTAATTAAGATCTCGTTCGAGTTGAGCAACAGAATTTGTTTTTATTGTTCTTCGCATTCCATTTATCCACTGCAGCTGCTAGTGGTTAATTAACTTGAATGCCGCAATGTATTTAACGCAGCTCAAGGCCCAAAGAAAAATCACAAAAAAATATAAGGAAAAAGGCGAAAGGGTTAAAATCAAACAAATCTTAAAAGAAAGCGAAGTGAGCGCAGAGAGAGGAGGCCTTTGGAAAATCCACTCCGCCCCTTGGAACTGGCAACTGGGCGGCTCGCAATTCGCGTAACTTTTATCATTAGTCCGTTGGGAAATTTAACGGGCACTTAAGTTCTTCACTCGTTTTCAACTTATTTTCGCAGCCAGTATTGTTTCGCCATTTTTGCGCTATCTCGCGTTAGTTTTTCGTATGTACTTTTTTCCCACATTTTTGTAGGCTGGCAAGCGGGCAGGAAGGGCGTGCAGCTACTTCTGCAAGGCAGGCGGGCACGAGGAGCGAGCAGCTATGTCTGCTAGTGCGGCTGTCACCTTTAACTTGCGCTGCCCGGCGTCAAGTGCACAGAGCCAACATTCCGCACCTCGGCTGAGAAGTTTATTCAGCGGGGCGTAGACCGAATGAGCAGAAAATTTATTTTATGCGCTCTTTACTTTTTTTTTGGTTTTTGGCCAGAGGCAGGAGAACAAACAGACCAAGCAATCCAAAAAGGTTAGCTACATCGTTTATATGAACTTTTCTTTGTTTTTTTCTCTATGTTTTTTGTTGTTGTTGTTGTTTTTTTATTTGTTTGTTTCTTTTGTTGCTGTTGTAGTTGGTTCTTTCGGAACACATACATTTGGTATGTTTTTTTTTCGAGTTTTTTGCTGTTTTGTTTTTTTTTTCGCTCTAGAGCGTATATTGTTGCAATTTATTTTATTGCATTTTGTGTAGAGTTTTTGGATTTAATTTAGTTTGCGAATCGCTTCTTCTATTTTCCGGGTACTGAAAATTATTCTATCTTTCTCGGAAATTTAACAAGTTGCCAAGTTTTTAATGTGAAGAATCAAACTTTTTCGATTTGTATTTTTTTATTTGACTCTCGTATTTTTATATGCATGTTGTGAAGGTATTTTTAATTGAGATTTTGAACAAACCATTTATTTAACCCAATTTTAATTAAAATACAAAATATGCATTGCATATACAATTTGTTAGAACATGGTTCCTGCTTAAATACATTGCAAGATTGAATTTATGGCAATTTTCAATTGGTTTCTCAAGCAATCTGGCAACGCTCAATTAGTTTCATGGCTGCATTAAGTTGGCTGTGCCTGAATCTTTTTTGAAAGCATTTGAAATGCGCATGAAATTGTGTTTATGCACTCCTTTTCCGCACCAAATGATAGCATAAACCCAATATATATAAACATCTGAAGCATCTATTTACTATACTGAGCAGCAGCTATCAATGATGTTTGCACCATGATACTGGCCATTAAACAGCAACACTTCCTGCACAGACACGTACTTTAACGCACACACACGCACATTTTCATTTCCTAGCCAAATACTTGCAACATGTTACAAAATTGCATGAGCTCAAGACGACATACAGTATGTCAATAAAGTGTTTTTACTAACAAAAAAAAACTAATTTTTTGGGTTTAGTTGAAAATAAATGTACCTAAAAGTGAGAATTTTTTTTCAATTCTAATTTATTTCGATTCTATATTTTTCCTAGAACTTAATGGCAAAAAGAATTGTTAAATAACATTACCCAAACATTTTATAAAATTAAAAAACTAAAAACATTCAAATTTTATGCTGTCAATAAAGTGTTTTTACACGAAACTTTATTACTAAATAACAATGTTAAAAAAACAGGAATATTTTTTTTTAATACTTTGTGTGGCTGCCATTAGCGTCACATACAGCCTGCAATCGCCGTTTCATTGAAACAATAAGGTTTTGTATGTATGTTTCTGGAATCTTCTGCCATTCTTCCAGTACAGCAGCTTTTAAATCAGTTTTTGATTTTGGACTCCGCTTTGCGACTTTTTTTTTCAAATATGACCACACATTTTCTATTGGATTCATATCTGGACTTTGTGGTGGAGTGTCTAACACCTTTCCACAGTTGTACAACAGCCAAACTCTTACCATATGAGCTTTATGCTTCGGGTCATTGTCCTGGTAAAATTTAAAAATTGGCTTATTGTCCTCATAGAATCCAAATTTCTGTGCACTACTGACGAGATGTGTCTGTAAAATGCTCAGATATTGTCTAGCATCCATGGTATTCTCAATGAAGGTCAAATCTCCTACACCCTTGCTCGAAATACACCCCCACACCATCACTGATAGTTTTCCGAATTTAACGGTTGGAATAATATTGCGGTTTTCCAACGCTGTTAGTGGCTTTCTCCAGACTCTGGATGGCCCATCGTTGTAGAATAGCATCATCTTGCTTTCGTCACAGAATATGACGTTACTCCAAAAATCGTTCGAACTATTTACATGGACTTGAGCGAACGATAGCCGCTTCAAAATATTCGCCGCCGATAGTAGAGGTTTTTTCCTGGCAACTCGTGATGTGTAGTCATTGGAATTCAGTAATTTTCGGACAGTTTCATGTAACACATCAACACCACTTTCTTCCTTGAACTCCTGAGCAATATCCCTAAGCGAAATTTGTGGATTTTTCTCAATTTTTCTCAGAATTTTTCGCTTATCTCTGTCAGAAATTTTGCAGGGTCGACCACATACTGGCTTTGCCTCTAGCCTATCTTCCTTATTGGCTCTGTTTAATATGTTGTATATCGTTGCTTTTGATAAATTAAACATATCAGCCAGTTCCGAGACTTGACGTCCCATCTGATGGTTATAATACACCAGCTGAGCGACTTCAAAAGTTGTTCTTTTTCCTGGCATTTTATTTTTCATAAAATTAAAGCAAAACGTTATAAATTGCAATAGAAAATGACAAGAAAAGTCGAAGACACAAGAGAAGCCAAAACGCATGGGCCCAAATCTAACGGGATCACCCAAAAGAGAACGGCAAAACAATTTACCGTAGCTGTAAAAACACTTTATTGACAGCATAAAATGTGAATGTTTTTAGTTTTTTAATTTTATAAAATGTTTGGGTAATGTTATTTAACAATTCTTTTTGCCATTAAGTTCTAGGAGAAATATAGAATCGAAATAAATTATAATTGAAAAAAAATTCTCACTTTTAGGTACATTTATTTTCAACTAAACCCAAAAAATTAGTTTTTTTTTGTTAGTAAAAACACTTTATTGACATACTGTATCCGAAAGTTGTGTCTCTCTGGTTTTAGGCCATGCGGATGGGAGGTTGGGAACGCTTAAAGAAATGTCAATTACATTTGTCGATGTGGCTGTTGTTGTCGTTGTCCTGCTTGTTGCTGAAATTTCAAATTTTAGTCTGTAACAATTCCACTCGCTATGCCCTTCGTCATCCCCTAGAAAGGGTAGAACATCTCCACATATCGCTCAAACGGCCCACATCAAGTGCCATTTCTTGAACATTGTGCGTTTCATATTTATCGTGGGATTCAGTTCGTGTTTGGGTTTGGATTTGGGTTTATGGAGCTGAGCACATGTTGAATTCGAGCTAAAAATGATTCTCGTTCTTCGAAACATTGCTTCACTCTTAGATAAAAGTTCGAAATACGACCTCATGTACGCAGTTTATGAACTTTTTACTAAATGCAAGCAAAATTCCTCAACTGAGGTTTTTAGTTTTTAAACTAACAAAAATGCTCATTTGTTTGGGTTTCCTTTAGAGAAACAAATACGATTTCATTTAATTAACTTATTGTTATAAATGAATTTATGGCTTTGCTCACATTTTCAAGCCATAAGTGTTGCAGCAGTTTTGTTTTGTTTTGGGTTTGAGACTTACAAATATTCAGGGTAATTAATTGTGCCTATACAGTTTTCTAGCTACCTAATTAATGCCCGTCTATAAAGACTTAACCTTTTCATAGACAACGATGGTATACATCTAAAAACCAAGTCCAGTTATGTTTCTTTACATAGTATTCAGAACAGTACACGGAATATAACAACTTGATACATCTAGTATAAAGTAGTAGTCTACTGCGTTTACTCATTGAATTATTTATATGCCAATTTTGATATTTAGTAGACTTATTCAATATCTTGACACTACTAACATTTTCATTTGGGTGTGTCGCAGATGCTGCACTGATTCGATTTTGATTTTCTCGGCACATTCTGTCTGGTGCGTTGTTGTCGAATCGTGCAACAAATGTTAACTGTGATTTGTGGCACTTTCCCAAGTGTCAAACTGATTTTGTGCCGAGCAAATTTACACACCCAAAAACCCTGCCCGCCATGCCTCAGCCTGGACGCCGTCTCGTCTCTAAGTAAACTGCAGAATATTATTGATAAAAATTCCGCATTCTCTTCATGTTGCGGTTATATCTATGGGAATATATAAAAATTTTCCTAAGTACTGGCACGCTTCGTTGAAAGAGCAACAACAGCCGCAGCAGCAGCAGCAGTTGGCATTGCATTTTACCTATGAGTATTCCAAGTTCCAAGCTCTAGCTGGCTTTTTTACATTTCTTTTCCAGCTGCTTCTATTCCGTTTATTCCGTTTAGAAGTCTCAATTTATTTTATTGGATTCACTGGTGCGTACACCATTTATTTATCATTTCTCTTTATTTAATTTTTTTTCTTCTGATTTTATATTTCGTTCTCAACCTTCAGAATTTATGCCCTGTAATTCACGAATGTGGGGCATTTGTGGCTATATCCTGTTAGATTCATTTTTGATTTAGCTCTTCTTGCAGCTGGAATCAGCGATTCTCAAAAGCTTAGCTCAAAAAAGGACGCAATGCATTTTTGGATTGCGATTCGCAAGTGATTTCGTGAAATTTAAATAGTTTTATTATGTGATTATATGGCTCTATTTATCTATCTATATATACATATTTTTTAATATTTATTTTCAAGTCATTTTTGCTGGGCATCTCTCAGTGGCGTAATTTTCTCCTTTTCATATTTTCTATTTTGTTGATTTGTATAACTTCATTGACTTTGATTTTGTTGTGCTGCATAGCACTTGCATTCAAGAATTCTCTATGACAGGGCCATTCGGTATAAATCATGCGCTTAAATCAATTATTATGGATTTTTCACAGATATATACATAAATATTAAATTTCTTTGGTAATAACTTTGAGTAGCTAAACGCAAATGTTGCAGCAAAAAGAGGTTTCAAATTTCGCTTGTTAAGAAGAATAAATTAATAAAGGAGAGCTTATAGTATTTGAATTATGCGCCAGTGTATAGGTTTGAATAAGGTTAAGGGGTTTAACTTATCTTAGATTGAGCTTAGGTGAGTTTTACGTTAGTTTAAACTACTAACATTAAGTCAGTTAATGCCTTAGTCTATTTGAGTGATTTTAAAGTTAGCAACAGCTAGAGTATAGGATTAAGTTATTTTAAGTGAGGTTATGTTGGGCTAGTTATTTAGTCTTAGCCCTAGGTTGGTTTCGTTGACTAATGCCCAGTCAGTCCCGGCCTTAAACTTATTTGTATGCATTGAAGTTAGCTCCTATGCGACTATAGCAGTTGATTAGGTTAAGTGAGAGTTTAGGTTAGGCTTGAATTGATTAATTTAAGGTTAGGTAAGGTTAGGTTAGGTTATGAAGTTGGCCACAGCTAATTAACTTTTTTGCCTATCTCTTGGCCTTTTCAAGCATTCTAGTTACTACAGCAAAAATGTGGAAAATTGTAAAGGAAAAGCAGCAATTTGCACTTCATCATATTAAATGTGCCCCTATTAGCTTAACAAGTACCTGACAAATAAGTTAATTCTCGTGCGTAAACATGAACGCACATTAACGCACCCCTCCCAGTCCCAACCCCAGCCCCTCCCTCTCCCAAAGCACGCGCAGAAGAACAGCAGGCAGGACACCCCCGCTGCGTTTTCCAACTAAACTCCGAAGCTTTCGCCCGATGCTCGCAGCATTTCATCAACTTTCGCACAATAATAGCAAAAAAAAAAGAAGAAAACTCGTCCTACTCTTGAGGGAGGGGGAGAGGATATTCACATTTGGCTGTGGCTGCTGTGCCTTTTGCTCATTTCCAAATACGGGCAACCTGAGGTTTGTTTTAATTTGCTGCTGCTTTTCTATGGGGCTGCCGCCGGTGCTTGCTGTGCTGCTTTTCCATTGCCATTGCCATTGTCTTTCACCGTTTGCGAACCAAAACTTTTGCATTTTCTCATTTTCGGAAAATGTGCAAAGGGATTTGTTTTTCATGGTTGTGTTGCGCGTATTTGTATGTTTATGTTTTGTCTGATATGATTTCGGCTTTTGTCCGTTCGCCCCCTCAGTTAAACTACGAGTATCTGTGTATCTCTGTCTATATGTATGTGTGTGTGTGTGTGCCTGAGTTCCTTTGAGATTATGCGAGCCCAACAGGCTGGTGCTGCTTATTGGGTAAGAAGGGGCGGGACAAGCGCCCAAATAAATAAAGACCAAGTACATCTGTCTTACCATAAATTTCAGATGTGTGTGTGTGCTTGTTCGTCAGTCCTGTGTGGGCGTATTCCCTAAATTACAAAGTACCAAGTACACGTACTTACAATAGACACACACACACACGTGTCCGTATACATGCATGTTACGCTCGACCTGTTATGTCTTCTCGACCAATGAATGAGTTTATCTGATTGCCTTCAGTGCATTTTACTTCCAATCCGTTCTACGAAATGCGCAAACATTTAGTCTACATTATTTTAGAACAGTTTTCGCATTCATTAAATAATTTAAGGTATTTAAATAGTGAATAAATGTGTGAGCATATACATATGTGTCGAATACGTTGGCTAATTTGTGCAGTATTTAATCATTTTGAGATTCTTATAATCAGGCAGAAAATGTTGTAATAAAAATTGATTGGCAAATGAAAACTGCGTTCTCACAACTTTCAGAAGTAAAGTTTTAAGTGCAATTCATGGTAAATCTGTTGAATTTTAAGTCATCCACATACTTATATTCAAGTTTTGTAGGCCATACATGAATGTTATATAAATATCAACCAAACTTTACGGGTATGTGTTTTTTAGCCTTAAAGCCAATTTAAATTATTTAAATCCCATTTATATAGATTTAACATTAAATGCATGTCCTACAAAACTAATTATTTTAACTTATATTCAGCTCTAAAAATTGCGCTACAAAAATTTACAATGGGAATTCGATGTGAAAATTAAATTTATTAAAATCATTTGAATTGATGGGAATCATCTGGCATACTTTTAAGTTTGAATTGTATATTAAAATGCAGTAAAAAGCTAAATAAATTAACTCAAATTTCCGTTTAAAATATCAATTAAATTTTAATTTAAATGATCAAAATTCAAGCTCTTTTTATTTAGCTGGCTACCAAAGTTTTATGCATACATTTATTTACATACATAAAAATACATATATACGTAGCTAAGGCATTTCCGGCTGGGCTTTGTTGGGCAGAGCCAAAGAGCCAAAGAGGCCGCTTGGCCAAGGCGAATGCCACATGCTGTGGCTGCTGTCGGAGCGCAAATTACATTGTTTTATTTGAATTACGATTCGTTCAATATCCTGGCCAGGAGATGGAGCTGCCTGCCCCCTGGTTGCCTGGCTGCCTGTCTGTCCGCACGTCAGCCCAGCCAGATGACTGACTGGCCGAGACATAAAAGCAGCTTTGGTGTAATTTAATTTGTGCCACTCAGCGCCAAATGCGTGTTTATGTAATTGTCTCAGCGTGTGAGCGTGTGTCTGCGCAGGGCATCTGCGTAATACGAACCGATGTTCGCATACTTGTACTTTAATAAGTTGCATATCATTAAGGAGCGTCGAGATCAGCCTAATTGAATAAATCAACGCAAAGGACATAATGAGGAGCAATTCGCATTGTTGACGGCATTTCGAATATTCCGGAATTGGCTCACTTTTGATTCGGTTGTACGTGGCTGGGCTTTTAAAACAATTAGCTTTAAAAACTTTGCTGTTACCTCGCTTATAACTTGCCGTAAACAACTCTGCGCTGGCAACACTTTGCAGACCCTGGCAACTCTTTTTTTTTGTTTTCTTTTTTTTTTAACCTGCCCGTCACAGTGTTTATATTGTCTGCGGCGCACGCTGAAAGAATCCGACAGGAATCTGCGCTTCATGTGGCACAACCCAACGGACCTGAGCTTATTTTCAATCTTTTTTTCATTTCGTTGTTTTTCTTTTGACGTCGCACGTGCGCCGCACCAGCAGCACGTGATAAAAAATGGCGCCCAGGCCAAGAAAAAACAACTGTAAATACAAGGATGATGGCTTACTTAGTCGGCCAGGTAATAAATGGCCATAGTCGCCACAGCCACAAATGACGCTTGAGCTCGTTATCCTGGCAGCTACACGGATCCCTTTGCCAAGAAAACTGGTCCCCCCTTCCCCCTACCAGACCCCATAAGCATGACCCTCAACTCTTGAGAAAATTTGATGAAATATCATAATAAATTGCATAACTTAACGATATACTCTATTTTAAGTAATTGTTCAACTGCGGGTCTAGCATTTGCTTTTATTAAGGAATATTACGGCTATTCGAACAAAAGAAAATATATTAAAACATTGATAATTTATTTTATAGTTCTATGAAATATGTTCTATACAACTAAATTTTTTTTACATACCTAAATTTAACAAGTGTTTGATATTCTGTTAATAAAAAAAAAGGATTTATAAAAATATATATATTTAATATATAAGGTAAATGAGATTTAAGCAATTCGATTAAATAAAGTAGTATATTTGATAAAGAAACATATCTATATTTCGCAGTCTTTAAATAATACAAATAGTTATAATAAAAATTATAAATACGTACAATTTAATTTCTTAATAATTTTTTATAATAAATAAGTTCACCAAAAATTATATATTATTATTTTTGTAAATCAAGATAATTAAATAAAATTTGTAGTGTTGACTTATTCATACACCAAGTCGGGGCCAATCGAAATATTTTTTAATACTAATAGCACCTATATCATATTTCAAACATTTTCCATTCCTTTTTCGTTCAGAAATCTCACAATAGAGCACAAATATTATTCTGTCCACTGTAGCATATTATTCCATTTGTGGATATTGCTTAAATTTTGGACAAAACCTAAAATTTCCTAAACTTGCCAGCGAAATAAAACGTTGAAATGTGGGTGGAGTCCAGCACATTGCAACTGCCTTCGCAGCGCATTATCTATAGCAGGTGGAACTGCATGGAAGTCGCCCTTTCTCACGTCTAGAAAACTGCACAAAAAGCTTATGGCGGCATTGTGGTTGAGGCAGCGCCTAGTAGGGGAATGCAGTTACGCTTCAAATAGCTTCTAGTGTCTATCTGGGAATACTTTTCTTTTTTTTTTTTGTGGAAAGACATATGCTTGGCACTTAGGTTCTTAGGCAGCAGCAGTTAGGTT
This sequence comes from Drosophila virilis, assembly GCF_030788295.1. Lineage (NCBI taxonomy): Eukaryota > Metazoa > Arthropoda > Insecta > Diptera > Drosophilidae > Drosophila > Drosophila virilis. Next base: position 46,163 of record NW_027212820.1, read on the forward strand.
GTTACCACCTTGTGCACAGGTTGGGCTAGTTTTTCACAGCCCTTGCTTCTGCCCTGCGGCGCGTTCATTCAGCAAGTTTTCTAGCGTTTTCGAGACTCACGTATGTTTGTGGTAAATGTTTTTCAATTTCTTTCGAGGTAACTCGCCAAGCGAAACGCGTCCAACAAAATGCACACAAATTCAGCGTTTTATTCGCACCTGCGGCTGTCTGGCTTTTTTAAGGTGTTTAGCTGTTCAATTTCGTCTGTGCGTTTGTGTATGGCTTTGTGAGTGTGTGTATGCGCGGAAATAGAGCTTATTATGGCCCAATCTCTGCACTCTCCTCTGCAGCCCTTACCAATATGCAGCTAGTCCTCACAGGACCATTCGCGCTCTCATTTCACAGTTCACAGATGGCTTTGAATCGAATTGAAAAAAATGGGAAAAAGTGCCATAGAATTTCCCTTGAATGAGCCTTCGTTTAGATTTCGCATACAATTCTCAAGAGCCGTCTAAACACTTGGGTCCGCCATTCCAGCTAAGGCCCAAAACATGTTGGCACTTTTCTGCCGCATATTTATGAGCGTGTGTGTGTTTGTGTGTGTGTGGGCGTCAGCTTGTTAATCTTCAGCCACTTGATGAGGGGGCACAACATTGAAATAGATTAAGATTTTAAATGATAATTAACCTGAATTCTTAAGGGGAATTAAAACTGTTATAGAGATTGCTCTGAAAAGGCGAACGTGCTGAGGGTCGGAATGTGAAAAGTTGACATGTAAATAGATTGATATATTTAGATATGTTAGCTATGAGTTAAATATTAACATAATTTTTCAAAATGTGTGAAAAGATCTTTACTATTTGTGAGTACATACAATAGCTTGGTACATAATATAAAACAAATTGCTCAAAATCCATTCGATTGGGTTAGTTGTCCGGTCCAGCATAGCTCGGGTATGCTTGCCCTATTCTCGATTAGAAAGCTCTAATAATACAAGTTGTAGCTCATTTGATGTGTTTCCCTTATTCAGCAACAACACAAGTCAAACAAAAATACGAATGAACTTCAAACAAAGCTTAACAAACTACTTGGAAATAGTTGGCAATGCGAAAAGGTACAAGGTGAAGGTTTTTCTCTGATGCAAAAATGCATAATTATGGGCGTGTCTCTCATTTATTTTCGCGCTGAATTAATTAAAAGCTCACTTATGCACGGAATTTGCATAAAAATGACATTTTAATTGCGCTTCATCTGTGAAGAGCAACTTGGCGCCATTGCCAACGCCTTTTGTGCCGACGCGTTATGAAAACGGCCAGCGAACGCCGACAAACAAGACAAGGGCAGTGCAAAAAGACTGGGGTAGGGGGGCGAGGGCATAAGAAAGGTGCAATAGGGAGCCCGGGCGAAAAGTGCGCTCGAGACAGACAAGAACACTCGGCGAAACACTAGAAAACGCACTTGCGCTACGTAATGAAAAAACACATTTTCTTTGCTTCGCTTTTTGTTGGTGCAGGAGGAGGGGCAGTGCTTGTGAAATATTTTCTTGGAAATCCCTTTGAAAGCCTTTGGTTATGCGCTAGACAAACAAATAGAAATATTTATTAGATTTTATAGATTTTTCTCAGCGACTTTTGCGCAATCGTATTCAAAGAGCCAATAAAACTTGAATTGGAATTTGTGGGTTCAGCAAAAGGTGAAAAATGCGTTGAAGGGCTGCGCTGGCAAGTCTCAAAGATATTTGTTTAGGATTGAAGCAACATTTATTTATTTATTCTAATAATAATAATAAAAAAAAAAATAATAATAATAATAATAATTATAATTTATTTATATTTATATTTATTTATTAATGGTCGACAAAACGAGTGTCTTCCTCATTATTCAAAAGGTTGTACAATATAAGTATATTCTAAAAGCCTAGTTAAAGGATACAATTTTCTAAATAGCATCACCGACCGATGGAGGTGTTTTATTTGCCAGTCCGGCCAGCTGTGCCCCTTTTCACAGCTAATTTTGTCAGTGACGCTATTAGAGCCTACATCTAAGCAGAAGGTTGTAAGTAGGAAAAAAGTGATCTCAAGTGAAATTAAAAATAATCTTAATTTGCTAAATTAATAAAGAAAATACAATAAATAGGAAAAAAGAAAGTAAGAAAATTGTTAATAAAGTAAAGCAATGTAAGTTAGATAAAGAGTGTTAAGTGGATAGGACAAAGAGAAAAGTATTGGGAAATCACCGACACGGTGGGGGAAAATTTTTCAGCCTGTCCGGCTAGCTATGCCCCTGCTCATAGCTGGGAATGGTCAGCGACTTCCCGAAGGTATCCTGAAAGCAACGATTTTATTAGGGGTAGAGACAGTTCGGTAGAGAAAACGTGATGCAAACTATTATAATTTTTACATAGCACGCGAAAAGAATTGTGCATAGCGTAATCAGTTGTGCACGTAGATAGTAATAAGGGGCGATAATTTCTGGTTGGTCTAGCCGGAACAGAGAATTGAAGACGCCCTAGCAGAAAAGGAGAATCGATGTCGCCAATAATCAACTTATGTAGAAGGACAACACCGAGAATTGTCCTACGGTTGATTAACGACGGAAGGTTGAGAAGAAGCAGTCTGCTGGAGTAGGACGGCAACCGAAGATTAGGGTCCCAATTTAAACCTCGTAAGGCAAAAAGCAGAAATTGCTTCTGAACAGATTCAATACGATCCTGGCTGTTGATATACTGTGGAGACCAGATGCAAGAGCAGTATTCAAGGATAGGGCGAACAAGAGAGATGTACAGAAGTTTTGTTATAAAAGGATCGTTAAACTCTTTAGACCATCGTTTAATGAATCCAAGTACACCTTTTGCCTCATTAACAATGGTATCTATATGAAGATTGAAACAGAGTTTAGAATCAAAAATAACGCCTAGATCCTTAACTGTTAGTATACGTTGCAAAGGGATATTGTCGATTGTATAACTAACAAGATAAGGTGTAGTACGATTAAAAGTCATAAACATACACTTTGAACAATTTAGATGCAATTGATTGGCCGAACACCAAAGTTGCATAGCGTTCAAATCGTCTTGTAGACGAGAATGATGTAGGGGGTTAGTGTATGATAGAAAAAGTTTGACATCGTCCGCATACATGAGTACACGGGCATGTGATATAACAGAAGGAAGATCATTTATAAAAAGTGTAAAGAGTAAAGGTCCAAGATGACTACCTTGAGGAACACCAGAAGTAACGTGAACCCTTTTAGAGGTAGTCAACCTCAGTATTACTCTTTGGGTCCTACCTTTTAAATAAGAATTAATCCAAAGTAAAAGGGACAGAGGGAAACCTATTCGGTCAAGTTTAAAAAGTAAAATGTCATGGTGCACAGAGTCAAACGCCTTGCTGAAGTCAGTGTAAATGACATCAGTTTGCATTTTCGAAAGGAAAGCATCATTTACCAAGGAAGTAAACTCAAGCAGATTGGTCGTAGTTGACCGATTCTTTACGAATCCATGTTGAACAGGGGAAACAACTGATTTGCAGAAATGCTGCAAATTCGAAGTGATTATTTTTTCAAATAATTTAGGAATAGCAGACAGTTTTGCAATGCCCCTGTAATTTTGTATATCAGACTTCCCACCTTTCTTGTGAAGAGGAATGATATAAGATTCTTTCCAAAGAGATGGAAAGACAGAAGTTTCAAGGGATAGATTAAAAAGCTTTAGCAATGGATAGAAAAGGGAAGAACTGCACTCCTTGAGTAGACAACTAGGAATATTGTCCGGCCCAGGAGAGTAAGAAGATTTTAGAGAGTTTATAGCTAATAGGAGAGAGGAGTGTGAAATAATGGGGGGAGGTATAGAACTAGCGGAGGAAATAGTATAAGGGTAAGAATTAGTATTAGGACAGACTGAAGAGTAAGTTGATTGGAAAAAATTAGCAAAGAGGTTAGCAGAATCAGTGTCATTGCTAGCTTTATCCATCCCAAGAAAAAAAGAAGATGGCAAAGTTGAAGACTTACGCTTCAAGTTTACAAAATTATAAAACTGTCTCGGATTTCGGGCGAATTGCCTTTTACAACGAATTAGATAATTCTCATAGCATTGAGAATTAAGAAGAAAAAAGTTCGACTTGGCTATGGAATATTTAGCCAAGTCTGTACACGAACCAGACTTTTTAAACTTTTTAAAATATTTGGATTTTACATTTTTTAGATGTGATAATCTGGGAGTAAACCAGGGTGGTTTTGAAAAAGTAGTCGAAGGAATTGACTTAGGAATACACACATCTAAGAGGGAGTTTAGGGTGATATAAAAAGAATTAATGGCTGTATTCATATCAACTGAGTCATATAAGAAAGACCAATCGGTTGAATAAATAAGCTGATTCAGCAAGGAATAATTTCCTTTGCGAAAGCAATAGCGGGGCTTATTGGCTGATGAGCACGAAATGGAAGGATTACAATTTAGCATTGCAATCTCTAAAGTTGGATGATAGACATCCTCAGGAAGAGATAAAGGAGGTGACCTAGACACATTAGAAATAAGGTAGTCGTTAACAAATACAAGGTCAAGTGTTCTATTCATATGATTAGAAATTGAATTGATTTGAAACAACGAAAGATCAAGCATGCAGTCTAAAAAATCGTGCTGTGCTGAGGGCACTAGATAATTTTCAGCAGTGAATAATGACCAAGAGATGTTCGGCAAATTAAAATCACCCAACACCAATAATAGGTCATTATCCCGCACGTGTGAAGAAACTTCTTTAATACAAGTAATATGATTCATATAAACTTGAATATCAGAAGAAGGTGGGACATAAGAGCATGTTACATAGATATTCCGTGTAGGAAAAGACACCTTAACTGAGACAATCTCAGCGTCAGTAGGCGTACTAAAACAGAATAGTTCAGACTGGAGAGTGGCTTTAACGGCAATTAACACCCCACCACCTCGAGTCGGCCGATCATTTCTAAACAAAATAAAGTTATTCGGTAATATCTCAAAATCAGATATGGTTGAGTTTAACCATGTTTCTGAAAATGCTATTATGTCCGAATCGAAGGAAGTGCTGGCAATAAAAAGATTTTTTAGCTTTGAAGTGAGACCTCTGACATTCTGATAATGAATAAAGATTTGGTCAGAAGATGAAGCTAGTTTTTTGGGGCAGAAATGGTACCCTGTATTGAAGGGACTGGAAGGGTGACAGGCTGGTTACGCTTTTTAGGCTTGAACTCATGAACAATCATGTGTGGTGGCCAAAATTTGGGATCACAAATGATTGGGAACATATCATGTGAAACATTTATTTTGAATGATGATATTTCACGAGGGGTGGAGAAATTAAATTTAGTTATTGACACGCTAGCAGAAGATTTGCTAGCAATATAGGCTGCCAATGACTCAGAAGTGGTGTCCGACGAAAGTCGAGACACAAAAACTTGCCTACGAGGGGCAACTACCGTTAAAGTGGGCGCTGATGGGGCTGTAGGTAATACAGGAGTTGGAGGAGCTAACGAGGCACAATGATTGCTTTTAACAATCTGCGCAAGATTGCGCGCAGGTCTACCTTTGCGGCCAGGAGCTGACGGGGCTGAGGCAATTTGATTAATTGGGACGGAATCAGGTACGGGCTCTACTGGGTCTAGTACAGGGCTTGAAGCCGGGGTAATTGGACAGTCGCTTGGAGAAGGCGATAAAGACAACATTGGAGATACCTCCAAGTTGCTAGGAAAAGACAAGAAAGTCGTAGGAGTCTGAACAGACGTAGAGGGCAATTGCAAAAGTTGAGGCTCCAACCGGCGATTGGTTGGAGACTCAAATTTATATTTGCCTAGCAAATCGAAACTCGAGTCAAAATTACTCGAGAGCTGCTTAGCCACATTATTTAATTTTAAGAATTGACTTCTCACAGAATTATACATTCTGGAGAAATCAATTTGCTTGTCGATGCATTCTGGGCACGACCAACGCAAGCCACCGCAGCCCTTCTTGGCAATAGCAGCGATCTTGTCGCAATCACGCCCAGTGAGACCTGCACATTTAGCATGCATCATATTCTCACACAGCCAGCAATTAACAAATTGCGGCAGTGCAGAATCGTCAGCCTGCTTGAACGTGCACGGTTTCTTACAGCACGACATAATTATTAAATGCACAAGCAACTTGCGAGAGCGCAGAGCAAAACGAAACGAAAACGGTGCACAAGTAAACACTCAAAAAACAATTATTCGTACACAAACAAATTGTTTGGTGCGAAAAGCAATAGAAAGAAATTTGTGAGAGCGCGATGCACAAGCAGAAAGTATGCAGCGAACACACGCACAAACAAGTGTATGCACAGGGGAGCACAAAGGCAAAAGACTTAAAACAGCCAAAGGCAAAAGACTCATAATAATAATAACAATAATAATGATAATAATAATAATAATAATAATAATATAATAATAATAATAATAATAATAATAATAATAATAATATAATAATAATAATAATAATAACAATAATAATAATAAAATAAATATGAATGATAATGATAATGATAATGATAATGATAATGATAATGATAATGATAATGATAATGATAATGATAATGATATGATAATGATAATGATAATATGATAATGATAATGATAATGATAATGATAATGATACTGATAATGATATGATATGCTCCTGATCTGCTCCTGATCTGCTATGCTCCCTGCTCATGCTCCTGCTCCTGCTCCTGCTATGCTCATGCTCCTGCTCCTGCTCCTGCTCCTGCTCCTGCTCCTGCTCCTGCTCCTGCTCCTGCTCCTGCTCCTGCTCCTGCTCATGCTCCTGCTCCTGCTCCTGCTCCTGCTCCTGCTCCTGCTCCTGCTCCTGCTCCTGCTCCTGCTCCTGCTCCTGCTCCTGCTCCTGCTCCTGCTCTGCTCCTGCTCCTGCTCCTGCTCCTGCTCCTGCTCCTGCTCCTCCTGCTCCTGCTCCTGCCCTGCTCCTGCTCCTGCTCCTGCTCCTGCTCCTGCTCCTGCTCCTGCTCCTGGCTCCTGCTCCTGCTCCTGCTCCTGCTCTGCTGCTCCTGCTCCTGCTCCGCTGCTCCTGCTCCTGCTCCTGCTCCTGCTCTGCTCTGCTCCTGCTCCTGCTCTGCTCCTGCTCCTGCTCCTGCTCCTGCTCCTGCTCCTGCTCTCTGCCCTCCCTCGCTCGTCCCCCTCCGCCTCCCCTTCCTCCTCCTCCCCCTCCTCGTCCCTTCTTTCTCCTCGCTCTCCCCCGCCCCTCCCTCCTCCCTTCCTCCCCTGCCTTCTCCCGTCCTCTCTCTCTCCTCGCCCTCTCCTGGCCGCTCCGCCTGCTTGCCTCCTTCTCCCCCCTCCTTGCCCTCCCCCTGTTTGTTCTTCTCCCTTCCCCTTCTCTCCCCTCCTTTCCCCCTCCTTTGGCCCGCCCTCCCCGCCGCTCCGCTCTTCCTTTCGGTTGCGCTCCGGGCCCCCCTAAATATAAATAAATAAAATAAAAATGCAAATGAGCTGTGTTCAGTATGCGATAAAGGACGACTGAGTGAATGGATGATTGAGTGAATGAGAGCATGAATTAATTGTCTGGGTCTAATGATTTTTGAATGTTTTGCATATTTTGCATGCATTGCAGGCGACGACCGGCAACTAATTAAACCAAAGCTCCACTAAATTAAAAAAAGATATATATATATAACTCTTTATTAGACGGTATTATATACATATACATATGCATATACATATATATATATATATATATATATATATATATATATATATATATACACATAAATTTTTCGTCTAATAAAGAGTTGCGCCCCACGAGGCAAGTCAAACAGCTGAAAAATGAATTTTGTCACCCTCTTGAAACCGCGGCACGTTAACAAAAAAGTGTTAATTTAAATTTCGATACGTGCTGCGAATGCAAAATGATGCACGCTGCCAACACTGGCAGCACTCCCGGCACTACCAACACTCCCAGCACTGCCCTCTGGCCCGCTACGACCTGTCGAACCGAAACGTACGCAGCGCTGTGCACAATTTTATGCACGTCCAGCGTGTAAAACACCTAAAACGCCATCGTGCTGCACAGCGACACCCCACCCTGCCCCACAAGCAACCAGCCTTGGTATCATCATTTGCGTTTATTTTCGCAGCGATTTCCGACCTGTGTCGTCCCACAACGCACGTTGCCATCGATTAGTTTTCATTTTGTGAACAATTTTGCATTGGCTGCGCTGATTATGGCGCCCTGCGGCTTTTCTACGCCTTACCCCTACCAACTCCCGCGCCCTCTGGGCACACTCGCGGCACGAATGCCCGTGGCTAACTATTGCCGTTGACTGTCAACGGCCCGTCAATCCGCCAGCCCCATTGCAACTCGAGTGGCTTTGCATATTTTGAACCCCAACCCCCTTCTGGCCGTGACGATCGCTGACATCAAATGCATTTGCGAAAGAGTTTTCATCTGAACGGCACGCGGGCATCGAATGGGCGGATGTTGCTTTATATTCGCAGCTAGGCCTACTTTCCAGCTGCAATTGTTGTCGTTGCGAAATACATTAAGTGTCCCATATAAAATTTAAATTTTCTATTTTATTTTTTACGAAAGTGATTCAGTTTTGAAATAAAATCAAAAAGTTGAATATCTTAGATTTAGTAAAGAACCTGTATGGAGCTAACTCCAGGAATCGTTTATAAAAATTGGTTCACATTTCAAAATTTAATTGAAGATTAAATATAACGAATGTATTTTACTAAATAATCAAAGATTTTTACTACATTTTTAATGATTTTATTTAAAAAATCTAATGATCTATTTTAGGTAACAGGCAAAGCAAATTTGAGCTTTAAGAAACAATATTTCAAAATATGAGAATGCCAAAAATAAATATTGAGGCTACATAATGTAAGTATTTACTCTCAAAATATTTATCACTAATAATAATTAGTTGATCTCTGCCAATGTTTTGAAAATTAAAATAACAAGAAGTGCTTTGAAAGGTAAATACTGTGACATTTGCCGCAGATTTGACTGTAAGAAAATCACAGAAGCAGACTGGGTGGGTGCTTGGCTTCTAGAACAGAATTTGGCAGCTTGATTTGCCAGAAAATAGTAAAGGAAAAGTATTTAATGTCAAAATATTTGTTATTTATGATTTTTATGGCAAATGTCTAAAATCGCTGCAGTGGTGCAGATTTCATAGCAAAGTGTTACGTGAAACTTTTGGCCACTGCTCTACCACTTTCTCTGTATATCTCTCTCTCCCTCCCTCTCTTCTTCTCTCTCTCTCTCTCTCTCTCTCTCTCTCTTACTCTCTCTGGCCCTCTCTCTGGCCCTCTCTCTGTCTCTTTCTGTCTCGGTCTCTTGTCCAACTCTTTGGGCTGCATAAATGTTTGGCAGTGTTTAGCTATGCCAATGCACAATATAGCAAGAAAATTCGCATAGCTCGAACACGTCTGAGCGCACACAACCAAACAAATTGCCAAAACACACGCTCACATGTGTGTGTGTGTGTGTGTGTATGCATTTATGCATGGCGTGATTTTATGATTTTATCAATCAAAATGAAAAAAATATTGATCTGATTGATTTACGCGCTGCAATATGTTCTACCCATGACCTTTTTGGGGGGATATTTTTATTTATTTAGACTGCGCAGCTCTTAAAAGTTATTGAAATGACCGAACATACATGTAGATAAATGTAGGAACTCATCTAGAAATTGTATATATAAGTCGTTTGAGCTGATACAAAGCGTGTTTTATAGTAACTCGATAATCTTCCTCTTAAGTAAATGTCTACACTCTGTTATGTTTTTTATTTTAGTAAGCATTCTATCCAGTCAAGCTGTTCTTGGGAATACTCAAATATATATTGCATTGTCAAGTTTTAACAAGTTAGCGGTTGTAGTCAGAAATTGCTGACTAGGGAATACAATGAACCAGCGCAACGCACTCGTATGTAGTAAAAAAGATATATTAAAAAAAATTCCCTTGGCAGGGTTCTAACTCGCAACTAACCGCTGACGACTCTACTCAACAGCTATACCAGCAAAAAAAAAAAACAGTTTCCCCGGCAGAGATCTAGCTCGCGACAGACCGCATCATTTGCTGTACCTCTACTCACCAGCCACTCCAATAATTAAGTATTACTGACACAAAAAACGAGTTTAAATAGCAGTATAGAAAACAATACAATCGAATTCGAAGCATACTCGTATACAGAAATTCTAGGAATTTGCGTCGCAAACACGTGCGCAGTCAAATAACTGAAAAACAAATCAAAAACCGAACTTAAATAAATTTTCTGCAGTATTTCTTAATGTAGTATAGAATATTTGTGTAATCTCAAAAAGTTGGCAATACAAGTTGGATTATTAACTTGAAAAACAGGATGTCGATATCGATTCTTATCGATTGTTTGGAAACGGAGTAAGTTATCGATTATTGGAAGCAAACTCGATCTGCATGGACTAGGAGGACTACAGATAATTTCAAGTCTCTAGCTCTTATGGGCTATATATATCCTTGCGCTCATAGATACGGACATACGAACAGACAGACGGACATGGCTTGATCGACTCGGCTGTTATATATACTGGCTCGTAGATTTTTCTTCTGCCAGTTCCATACATTTGCACAAATACATTATACTCTTTTTACTCATATATATATATAAAAGAGCCGCATATATATCTATACTTTTTATTATAGATTATCAAGAGCGCAAAAACCTCGCTTATGTTCAATTTAAATTCTTTTATATTTTAATATCGATTGGACTTTAAACCTAAAGTTCAAACGATCTGTTCATAAGGAGCTGATAAAATTTTCTCGCTGCCGTAACTCAATCATCCTTTATCATAATTTGCTTAAATCATATGAATATCACTTATAGAAGCACATGCGGGAAACATTTTAAAAACTTTAATACGTATGTCATATTGCCGCATCCGATGCTGCTTCACGACGTTCATTTCGCAACAATAAAGTCAATAAGGCGCGAAAATCGAATGCGCTGTCAAAGCCAATGAAGTGTGCCATAAAGGAAAAATCGCCGAGTTGTGGGTTTTCCGTGGCACATTTTATGTCACATATTTTTGCATTTGCAGCTCGTGCTACGACTAGCTGCATCTTAAAGCCAAGATAAAATATCTATATATATATATATATTCTGCGGAACCTTGATAATGTCGCAAAAAGACAAGTTGAATAATGTAAAAATTCAACTTCGCACTTGCAATTCCACACACTTTTAATTCCTTTCACATACGTCTACAAATCGAAAATTGCCTGATATTATTGTAATTTAATCTGACAAGATTGCAGCTAAAAATCTGTAAATAAGGCATTTATATTAATACTTCAGTATATAAAGTAATTAATTAAACGAATTTCTTTTGTTTGGCTAATCAGCACAGCAAGAAATATTTTGTTATTCTCTGAATAAAGGATATTAAAGAATTATTGTTATTTTATTATCTTTCATATGGCTAAGTGCAACACTTGCATTCACATGATTTGTGGCACGTTCAACAATGCGTATACGTAACAAATATAATGCTATTCTCTAATTTGCGTACTGTTCTATGGGTCTAAATATGCCACTTGACATGCGGCCGGCAGTTAAACTGCAAAATGCCAACAATAAAACCAATTTGGTAGCAAAAATACAACAGCCATATTATGAAAATGGCCAACAATTTGCCGCAAACATTTACCAATTATATTTAGTACCTTTCACAAAGCAACCCGTTGCCAGTGCCGCTGCCCGTCCCCTACCCACACACATTCCGATTGCTGAAAATGGGAAAACACAGCACATTCTGTTTGGCCTGGCATTGGCCGTTTGTGAGGTTTGGCCACGTTTGCGCTTGAGTTGAAGAGAGCTGTGCTAGCCAAACCTCGAGCAAAGCGCCAGCCAAAAGCATAGCCAAAACCAATGCACTTGGAGTGCACTTTAGCTTGGCATATTATTTCAATGCATGCGCTCAGCACGGCTATATTGGCTTCGTCATGGAATAAGAAACACATATGCAATAAACGCTTTTTAAAACATAAATGACTTGTTATCAATTTTTACTTTTCAATCGACCTGTCTGCTTTCTGTACTTCAGTCTATTTACTATATACGATATACAGTTTTTAAAACATAAATGACTTGTTATCAATTTGTACTTTTCAATCGATCTGTCTGCTTTCTGTACTTCAGTCTATTTACTGTATACGATATACAGGTTATATATTAGAATCTTTCGTTATTTTGCTTATTAGAGTACGCTTGCTGTTCAGTTTATAATTTTACTTCTCTTATTTTATTTTTACTCTAAAATATATGTCATTACACGTCTCGCTGTGGCCACGGCGCAGACAAAATTTTAAATTTTTGCCATGGCTTGGCGCTTTATATTTTCCGTCAGCCCGCGCACACATACATACATTCTCAATAAGACAAACTTAAATTTTATTTCTTTCAAACGATATCTAAAATATCAAAGAATCTGATTCGATTATTCAAACTTTTTTATATCAATAACACACCCGAAACATAAGGCAAAACTCGTTTCGCTATTTTATGTAGTCTAATTCTAACATTACAATATAATGTAAGGGTATTAAATCTTCGATCATACCAACTATGCATACTAATAAAAAACAGGGTCACCGATTTTAAAATTCCTTTAAATGGCAAATTATAAAATATTAAAATTAGCAATTTTTATTTTTAAATTTTTTGATTGCGTTTTTTGTTTACATTGCAAACTGAAATGACATGCAAATATTACAACACTGCCCCGCCCGCCTTCACTTCCCCTTTATAGATCAGCCTTGAAATGCATAATTAAATGTGTTGTCGGGCTTTGTAATGAGGGCAAACAATTTGCCAACGAAATTGCGAATCTACATTTAATTAAAAAATTGCACATTTACCAAGCGAAAGCAAATTTGCAAATGTTTGTGAAGTTCATGTCTGAACAGCTGTGGGAACCGAACTAGTAATTGGGTGAATCGTGAATTGAAGCTGAAAATGTCTGAAAAATGTCTATCAAAGAACAACAAGGTTTGCCCTCAAAGGAATGCTTGAAAAAGGGGGTAAATAAAATACACATCACAGAATATGCTTAGATATTATATAATATATAATAAAAATATAAAAATCTCAGCACCTAAATACATTGAGTTTCACTGAGATATTCTCTTCTTAATACACAAATATAAATAAGCATTTTTTTTATAATTATCTATGCCTCATATAAGCAGCTTTCTTTTCTTACAGCAAAATTGTTGTACATTTTACATTTAATTACCAGCATGTGCTCACCGCATAGCCCGCATTCATTCACATATTCTATATAGGTTTCAATTGCAATGTCGCATATTGATATTTGTGGATTTGTTGTAGCAAATCAATTGAATATTATTTGTGTATATATCCCAATATTTTATGCATCAATGTCTGCTGCACTTTTAGATATAACTGAATTAAATGCGCTACACTGCGTATGAGTAATGCAGTCTGCTGTGGTGCACACACACACGCACACTTTGACGCTTTTAAGCACCATTAATTTGCTGTGGGCCATATAATCATCACCCCCCCCCCCCCCCCCCTCCCCAGCCCTTATCTGTGGCAGCAGTCGAGGGTAATTATATGTGCATAGAGAGCTTGCACATGATATTCTCATACGCAGCAAGTGTAGCGAGGTTTCATGGCATGGGGCTTATGTTTGATTTTTAATGGACAGTGGCCAGTGGCCGGTGGCTGGTTAACAATTTTTGGCGAACTCTTATACGCAGAAACCCTAATTGCGAATGCCGACAAATAGTCGAACGCGAAGCGCAAATGAATTAAAAGCGCAAACCGAGAGCTGAACTCAAACTCAAACCCAAAATCTAAGCCCGATTCCCGACTGATATGGCCGCTGGTCTATTCAAAGCTCTACTCGATTTGCTTTGCGACTTTAATTTGATTTTGTTGACGTGGCCGTGGCTGGTGTAGTTGTTGCTGCTGTTTTGTTATTAATGATGGCATGCACAGAAACAAACTTAGCGAGAGTATAAGAGGGAGGGAGGGAGAGAGAGGGAGAGTGTGTGAAAGTCGGCCACGTTAAATGACTGTCATCATTCATTAGCCGCAGCCGCTGGGCAGTTGTCTACGCAGGACTTGGTTTTAAGCCAGTTCGTTTACACATAGCTGGCTTATATCTTGCACAGCACACATACACCTGCTCCTGTATGTGTCTGCTTCAGTTGACCTGCTTGCGACGTGCTGCAAGGCAAGCCAAAGCCACGCAGCTTACTGATATGTGCCCTGTCGTCGACATTGTCTAAGCCGCTCTGCCATAGCCCTAAAACAAATTCATTTAAACACTGCACAAGCCCTCAACCCTCAGTCCTATCCCCACCCCAACCCACAGATAGTCTTAATTGTACTCTCATCACAATTATTGTTGTCTTAGTATTTTAATTAAAATGTGTTTGCCTCGAGTGGCCACTGCTGCTGCTCACAATGGGTTGTAGATGGGGGGAGGGGGTTGGGGTGGTCTGCTTCGGCTACCAGCAAATTATGTCTGTTGAACACTTTCTTGGCCACAAGTGTCGACCACATAGATTCAAATTGGAAGACGACACAAATTACGGTCGCCTTCTGTATGTTTGGGTAAACAAACAAGCAAACAATTGCTCAAATGCACAGCACATGCTATTTCATGCGGTTTTCATATCAATTGAGAATGCATAAACATTTAATTTATTTTAAATGCAACGTAAAACATATATTTTAATCAGCCTATGCCAATGGTCCACTTTGTGATGCACAGTGATTGCTTTTGCTAAATTAATCAATTTTTAAAAAATATCTGATTGAGCGAATAAACCAATTGTCAAGAAAACGAAAGCCTGTGCTGGTCATGGGTTCATAAAGGAAATATCGTGTAATTCCATATTTTAATTTCCGTTCTTATGCCTATGCAAAATGAAAATGTAGAAGGAAGTATCTCCGACCCCATAAATTGTATATATTCTCAGCATCAATAGCCGAGTCGATCTAGCCATGTCCGTCGTCTGTCCGCCCTCCTAGTGCCTGCGCAGATCGTGTTTCTTTCCGATAATCGATAACTTAATCAGTTTCGAATCAATCGACTAAAATCGATATCAACATCCTGTTTCTTTAGCAATTTTGGTAGATATTAAGAGCTAGAGTCACCAAACTTGATATGTTGCTTCTAGAATATTATATATATCAAGTATCTTTCATTTTATACCTATCGCCACCTCCCTGCTAACACCACACAGATATAAATCAAGCTAATAACCCAACTTAGATTGCCAACCAATCTAAGCCACAATTTTAATTCAATTGACTTTTTGAGAATACACAAATATTCTATAGTACAATAAGATATTCTGTAGAAACTTTCATAAAGATCGATGAGGAAAAACCAAAGTTATATGTAACTGCGTAATTGGATAGGACAGCTAGCGAAACTTCATGAATTTCTGTATATATGTACGCACACACATTCGCGTCTGCTTCGCATTCTATAGCATTCTAACAGCATAGTAAATGCGTCGTATGTGGCTGATAAGTAGAGGCGTAGAAAGTGTTGAGTTCGAACCCAACCAGGGAAAATATATATATATATATACATATATATATATATATATATATTTTTTGTGCTGGCTTGTCTGTTGAGTAGAGTTGTCAGCAAGTAATACGATTAGTAATACGATTGGAGTTCGAACTCTCCTTTTTATACCCTGAACCCATTAAAAATGGGTATAAGGGTATATTGTATTTGTGCAAAATTCAAATGTATGTAACAGGCAGAAGGAAGCATCTCCGACCCCATGATGTATACATATTCTTGATCAGCATCAATAGCCGAGTCGATCTAGCCATGTCCGTCTGTCTGTCCGTCCGTATATATGAGCTCAAGGATCTCAGAACCTATAAGAGCTAGAGACTTGAAATTTTAGATGTAGATGCTACTAGCTCCCGCGCAGATCGAGTTTGTTTCTGATAATCGTAACTTACTCCGTTTCCAAGCAATCGAAAAAAATATCGATATCGACATCCTGTGTTTTTTAGCAAATTGGGTAAATAATATGAGCTAGAGCCACCAAACATGATATGTTGCTTCTAGAATATTATAGATATTTCAAGTATCTTTCATTTCATACCTATCGCCGCCTCCCCGCTACCACTCCAGAGCTATAAATCAAGTTAATAACCCAACTATTATTGTCAACCAATTCAAACCACAATTTAAATGCAATTGATTTTTTCAGAATACACAGATATACTGTAGAAAATTTCATAAAGATCGGTTAAGAAAAACTAAAAGTTATATTATAAGTTAAGAATTTCTGTATACATGTACACACACCCATTCATGCGCGTCTGCTTCGCATTCTAATAGCATGGTAATTGCATCTTTTTTTTGTAATGTTATTTTAGTTCCTTTTTTATCATAAATACTTAATTGTTGATGTGGCTGCTGAGTAGAGGCATAGCAGGTGGTGCGGTCTGTCCCGACTTCGAGCGCTACCGGGGAAAGTATTATTTTTTTTTTTTTTTGCTGGTGTGGCTGTTGAGTAGAGTCGACAGTAAGTAATGCGGTCAGTTGCAAATTCGAGCCCTGCCAAGGGAACTTTTTTTTATTAATTTATTTGGTGTTGGAATAAGAGGGTTCAGGGTATCCCCTAGTCGGGAGCTCCCGACTAGAACGTTTTACTTGTTTACTTTTATATTCAGATATTAATATACCCTGCACTCATTTGAAAGGGAGAAATTTTAAATGGGTATAATATTGTTATGCAAAGGTATGTAACAGCACTAACCAAACAACATGTATGTTGTTTGGTTAGTGGTAACAGGCAGAAGGAAGCATCTCCGATAATCGATAACTTGCCCCTTTTCAAAGCCACCGATGAAAATCGACATCGGAATTATATTTTTTGAGCAGCTCCCTAGATTCACCAAACTTAATATGTAGCTTCTAAAATAGTATACACAAATCAAGTTACGTTCATTTTATAGGTTTCAATGATAATCATCAAGTGATTGGAGTTCATTTTCCACTTTAGAGCTTCGATTCGTGCGCAAAGATTCTTCCTAAAAATTCCTATCCTTAACCTGGTCTTCAAATTGCTTGCGAAATTTGAAGCACACCAATCAGTTAATTGATTAAATTTGATATATTTACTTAGTTTATGTTTGTTTAAACCAAACATTTTTGCATAATAATATTTTAAAATTTTCAAAAGGATTTTTTAACAACTAATTCGATTCGCATAGGCTTAAAGTCAGTTTTACTTTTGATTTAAGTAAATGCATTTTTTCTAAGATTAAGTATAAGCCGCGTAGACGTCAAATCAGAACTGTTTATAAAAAGCAGACAAACTTAAATAAATAGTTTTAAATGAACAACTTTAGAGGGAGACCCATAATTAGGCTTTGGTTGCATCCTTTTAACTTATCAAATCACATTTTCAATTCAATTTCGTACATTAAATAATTATTTACATTTGAAAAACATGCGACAAAGCAGAGTTCAAATTGATTCTTGGTTAAAGGACGTGGAAAATTTAGCTCGAACCGCAAACTGAGTTTTATTTTTATTATTTTTATTTTTTTGCAGCTATGGTCAAAATCACAAATATCTCTCTATCATAGTTCAAGCGAACACTAAAAACGTTTCATTTCTCACATGAAATATGAAATAAAATGTTTGTAAGGCGCAAATAGAATCAATTATTGGGATTTCTAATAAATCGGTTTGAATGCGAGCAGATTGTTAAGAGCGAACTTAGAATTGCGACTACTAAATGATTTTTTGCTAACAACCGCCCAAAAGCCTTTCATAGCTTTGGCAATCCCCTGTCCATGCGGTCTACGTTATATTTTAAAGACTGCTCAATTTTTGCTTTTGTCTATCAAAAAAATGCTTTTGCCCGCACTATACATTTTTAATTTAAGTCCTTAGAACTTCAGCTGTTCAGAAATTGTTTGGCCAAAGACACAGCGAAAGCTCGATTTGTGCGATATATTAGTAAAGTCTCCGACATACTTATGTATCTATATATTTCTTTTGTGAGTTTTTATTATGTTTTGGCTCATGTCGAACCTCGCATTTGTTTCCTAGGTACGTGCACGGGTCATATGCGAAATGTGTTCTATTTATACTTTTATATATTTATATGTCTTTTCTCGTATTTTCATGTGTTGTTTGCAGATTCCTCTCATTCCTTTCGTGTTGTTTTTTGACTTTGGTGTTGTTGTTGTGTATGCTTTGCATTAATTTTATGGACCTTGACACAAGGCATTATATGCCCTGTTGAACGTAAGTGAATTTGACTGAATAGATCCCTTGGCTTGTTTTATTATGTATATATGTCGATTAACTTGTGCTTCTCTCTCTTTATCTCAGTCTCTCTCTATCCCACCCTCTAATTTGTCCCACAGTTGATCCAATAATCGTAAATAAAATGCCCTTGTAATAATTTTTGTATAACGCTCAAACGAGCCTTACGTAAGCATAACACGAATTGTGATTTAGGTCCTGCCACCCAGACCGTACGCATATTCCCAGATTTGGGCCACTTGTTTTTAGATAGCGTTGTCCTAAGATAGGCTAGTATAACAATAATAAATACTTTTTCGCCTGCTTGGATTCGGTTTTGTTTGTTTTGATTACCAACACCTAAGCAACTACTCCCTTCCTCCTCTACTATATTCATATATATATTTTCTTTTATGTTCATATTTATATTTTTTTATTTTTTGAGCCACATGACGACTTACAATAAATAAAATCGGGCTTTGAACCAAGCCGGTTCTAGCCCTTTGCTCAACATTTTACAAACTTAAAATATTTAATAAATATTTAAACAGAAAAACGTAACTGTACTCCATAAAGGTTAAAACGAAACGAAAGAATACAAAGAAATCAGAGCGAATTCGAAAATCAACTTCGGTATCAATCGCCCGGGCAACGCCGGATAGTTTCTTCTCGGGCGTATACTATGTACTAATTTGTCACAAGTTACCTTTGGTTTACTCCAGCTTTACATTCGCTATTATTTTCTCGAGCAGCTCGCAATTGATTCTGACTCTAGCAAACCCTAACCAGCACAATTAAAATTCAGTCAACCCCAAAGCTTCCCAGTCGAGTTGAGGCTAGGAGTCGTATCAATTGAATACAATTTCTATTAGGCTGAGCAGGAAAAGGGCATCCTTTGTGTTGTTCTTGAGTGTTTCTTGTTATTGTTGTAGTTGGGGCATTTCCTCTGTTTCAGCGTGAGCTTCACAAGTTGCATCGAGGCCCGTATAGATTATGAAATGAGGTCACAAAAGCCTCAATACAACAAACCCAAAGCTGTTGCTTTTGTTGCTGTTGTTGTCGTTGACCAAAGTACGTAAACAAGTTAACTTTAAATGGTGTCGCATAATTTGTGTGTTTTAGTTGAATGCTTGGCTGATTCTCGAGCTTAAACCTTGAGCATTTATCAAATGGGAAGTATTTCGAATTTTCCAGAGCTGAAGGCTTCAAGCAGCAGGGGCTTGGCAAGCGTGGGCTCTACTCCAAGTCAAGCAACACCTAGTGTATAAACATATATGTGTGTAATATATTTATATAAATATATATTAAATAAAGGGGCCCATCAATCAAGTCAAGTGAAAATTTATAGCACTTTTGTTTGTTATTATTCGTTTATGCATGAGTTAATTAGAATATTGGCGTTAACCTTTCCAGCGGGTTCGTCTCTTTTGTTGTAATGCTACAAGATTTATGAAAGACCTCTCTCTTTCTATCTTGCCCTCACTCTCATTCTCACTGTGTATGCGCATTAGACATACATATGCTGGCTACTGTCTGTGTCCACTGAAAAGTAGCAGCTAGTTGTGTGCGTGCGTGTGTATGGACAATGCGTGTGTCTTTTAAGACAACAAAACTAGGCATGAGCCTCGTGCCAATAGTTTTGTCGGCTAATTTTGTTCATTTCCCTTAGTTTTCAATTCAATTACGCATTTTTGTGGGTTGATTTTAAGACAATAAACTTTTCTGCTTCACTTGGCTCAAAGGTTAGATGAAGTGAGTTGGAAATATGAAATGATTTTTAGCACTTAAAGGGTTGCAATATTGGGATATCACGTTAAATGGCAAATAGTTTGCGCTTGTAAAGGTTACAAAGCTCTTCGGGAACGATTTTGTAAAGTACAAAAAAATATGCGAAATTTTTTATATAAATTTATACAACAAATTACAATTTATGCTATATTATGTTTTTCTTAATCATGTCCTATTTTTTATACCCTGAACCCATTAAAAATGGGTAAAAAGGCTATAATATCTTTGTGCAAATATATATAACAGGCAGAAGGAAGCATCTCCTACCCCATAAAGTAAATATATTGTTGATCAGCATCAGCATCAATAGAGTCAACGAGTCGATCTAGTCATTTTCCTTTGTCTGTCTGTCTGTCCGTCCGTCTGTCCGTATGTATGAACGCAAGGATATCTATAGCCTTTAAGAGCTAGAGACTGTTTTCGAAAATCGATAACTTACTCCGTTTCCAAGTAATCGATATAAATCGATATTGACATCCTGTTTTTTGAGAAAATTGGCTAAATATTAAGAGCTAGAGTTACAAAACATGATATGTTGCTTCTAGAATATTCTATATATATCGAGTATCTTTCATTTTATACCTATCGCCACCTCCCGGCTTTCACCGCAGAGTTAATAACCCAACTTATATTGCTCACCAATTTAAGCCACAATTCCAATGCAATTGACTTTTTGAGAATACACAAATATTCTGTTGTACAAAAAGATTTACTGTTTCATTAAGATCGGTTAAGAAAAACCCACATTTTTTTAGGTTTTAATGCGGAAACACACACATTTATGATCGCCTGCTTTGAATTCTATCAACAATTGCAATGGCGATTGTATTCTGTGCTGTTATTTTAATTCGTTATTTTCTCAATATTACACAATTATTGGTGTCGCTCTGTCGCGACTTCGAGCCCTACAGGGGAAACTATTTTTTTTTTTGGCTGGTGGGGCTGTTGAGTAGTAATGTGTCAGATGCAAGTTCCAACTCTGCTAAGGAACTTTTTTTAAATTTATCTTTATTATTTCAAGCGAGCGCGCTCCGCGAACTGCATTTGGTGTTGAAATAAGAGGGTTCAGGGTATTCGCTAGTCGGGAGCTCCCTCTTACTTCTTACTTGTTATTTTAATTACATATTTATATTGTGGAGATCCTTGTATGCAGAACTTGTATGTGATCAATTTATTTTGTCTATCCACAATTTGATTTTATATGATTTATTAATTATTTATATTTAAATACCAGTTAAAAGTTCAACTATTGCCGATTCAAAGTTGAGTACTCCTATCCGAATTATTGCATTTGGGTGCATACGCAATGGCAATTCCAATTAGAAAATATGTGTCAACGGGCCACTAACAGTTGCCAATCGCCAAAAGCCGAGTGTCGAATGTTAACCAACGAGAGCTTAACAGCAGCCTAACAGCGCAGCGAACGCATGCGTAACAGTTGGCGCTCTCAGCCGTGCTGTTAACTCAGCAGCTGTTAGCACCTAACAGCGGGCGGTCGCTCTTGAAACGTGGATTAGTGTGTGAGTATCGAATTTACGAGCTGTCGAGACATTTGAATAATGCTGTAAAAAAGGTGGCAAATTGTCAAATTGCTTGGTAAATGGCGAATGGCAAAAGACGCGGCTAATTTATGTCAATTAATGCATTAAAATTTCATTGTGTTATGGCAAAAGCGTCGTCGGATGTAGCGATTTTATTAATTTCTGGCAATACAACTAAAAAGCTGTTGTCCATAGAAATTAATAGCAAATATTTGCACAACAATTTGTTTGCTTGGGCCCGCCCGTGCGCTCAGGTCGGCGGCTTCAAAAGGTTGTACAATAATAATCATTAAATATGTTTTCTCAAAACAGCCTAGCAAATCAAGAACATAAAAAAATTTCAATAAAAGAGTAAGCTTGAGAGACGCCAAGCCAGCTGCAGCCACCAAACAACAACAACAACAACATCAAGTTTACAGCGATTTCCGGTCTGCCTCTCTGTCTGTCTATGTGTGAGTGGGTCTGTGTGTGTGTGCTGAAAATGCTATCACAAATCCCCGCTAATAATTTGTCAATATTACGTGAGCTGAAAATTGAATAAAAAGCGTTTTTCAATTGAGCGCAAAAAAAAATGTAGCAGATGAAGCCAAAGGCAAGGGAAAAAATGCAAAGGCAAAGACCAGGAATTTCCCTAGAAATCAAATAAATTGTTACAAATGAGTGCAACTTTTGACTGTGGCCCCAAACTGAAACCCCGCCAACACCCATCCCACGTCAGGCCCTCTTACAGACAGTCAAATTTTATTTATGTGCTTCTCTTTCGATTTTTCATTTGCTAAGCTGATTTGCAACTTTTTGCACTCCTTTCCCCTCTCGCTCTCTCTTTCTTTCTCTCTCTGTTTTTTTGGGAAAACTTTGCTGCCCATTGCTGGAAAAATGTATGAATAATTCAGCATACGATGCTGCTCTTGGCCGCATTTTCCGGCACTGTTTTGGCCAGCTTGTAATAAATGCAAATGAATTGATGAAAAGTCGCGTATTGCGCTCTCTGTTTACATTTTTACTGATTTGATATGCGCATCAATGTCAGCGCGAGCGAGCGGAGGGGAGGCTAAAACAGATAGCATGTTGCATATGCGTTTTCATATATATCATATGATCCATATTTTCATCATCAAGCGGCAAACAAACAACAACTGAAATCGAGGCAAATATTTTATTTTCGATATTTTGCATTTTCAATTGCGCAAAGAACTGTATTTCAGCAGAAGTTGCAAGCACATCGAACTAAGCGTATTTGAATATGATTCATTTATTATTCAACATTCAAAGTTCCTCTGGAATGCAACATATTTCATTGGCAGAGAATGTTTAACAAATTCTGTGAACATTTTTAGAAACTATAAATCTAACTTAAGTTAAGAAAATATGTGTTGAAAGCAAAAATAAATCGACTTTAAATCCAAGCGAATAGAATTAATTGTCTAAAAATCAAACATAAATTCGTTTCAATTTTGTACAATAAATATTTGATTTTCGCAAACAATCTCTGAACATGTAAAATAAACTCAATAAAATGTTAAAGCACAGTTAACTGCATTTATTTGCTTTAATTTGAGTAAACAAATGCGAAATATGATGATTCACAAAGCAGTTCATAGGAAGAAGCTTTCGCCATGAATTGAATCACTTGAAGTTGTCTTAGTTTCCAGTATTTAAATCAAGAAATCTATCACAATTGGAGTGAGTTCTCCAATTTTTTTTCAGCTGATATTTGTGTTTTTCTCGGCTAATGTACTTTAAGAATTTGCATATTTTAGTAAAAATCTAATTGAAATAAATAAATATTATTTTATATCTAATAGCTATTTTAAGGATGCTTTTTAAAAAAATCAGACATTTGTTCACTAAATACAATTTTTATAAAAATATATTGTAACATATTAGCTAAGGCTGCTGTTGACTAATTTTAACAGTCTTACCAATTGTATTTTCTATGAGCTTTGCAATTGAAGCAGAATTGAAATCGGGAATCGATTGCAGTCAGGCACCAAATGCACAAATCAAAGGCATTCATTGAGCTCGTTTCGATTGAAATGCGACTGAAAGGGCGCGCTGCTCTCCCTCTCTCACTCTCACTCCACTCACCCGCTTGCAATCATTTTATCCTATAAGCGACCACATTACACGCTGCATTGAGGAGAAGCTAAATGACCGCAAGAAACACACCTACCTACGGCCACAAACATCTAACCAATAAGCACACCAGCCCCACGCCCCATAAGCACTGCCAAGGCCCTGCCCCCTCCTCTTCCTTTCCCTCTTCGTTAACCCACCAGCTGGGACGTCCATGCCATGCACGCCTGGCAACCCTGGCATACTCTGCCGCAAAGCAGCAAGGCAAACTTTACTTTAGCTTTAAGTAGTCAGTCATCGGGCAGTCTGTGCGCTGTGGGCGTGGCACGTCAGCAGCAGTAGCATTCTCTGGCATCTACACAAAGGCATCTAAGCACACACACACACACACACGTGCACATGCAAGTGCAAACTGTTTTCTCCTCTTGACTCCCCTACACGCCGGAAATAGCTTGCTCGGCACTCGAACTGTTTGCATTATGATGCACTGCCTCCTCGGCACGCGGCACCCCTGCATCCCCTCCGGTCTTCATACCCTCTGTCCATAGGTTTTTATTCTACTTTCTGGGTTTCTGTTTTCGTTGGCGAAACAGCCGCAGCGAGTGGCTCGATCAGCAACTGCCCATTGGCAAATAGCAGTCAGTGCCTCCATTTACACACACACACACCCACCCTCTAGCTCTCCCTCCTGGCCCGCTGCTGCCAATACTTGCAATGAGCCAAATGGAATTTGTCTTGCCTGCCACTGACGACATCGAGTGACGTGCGGCAATTTGTTGCATGCTGCCTCAACTTGAACCTCAGGAAGCCATTGAGCGGTAATAGCCTCAGATGACTTTCGCCAACTACTTAAAGGCACCTCCGCCATCAGTTTTGACAGGAGCTGCTCCTCCGAGAGTCTTTCTTTGATCCCTTTGACATGTTTTGCCCACAGCGCAGCCCTTTTATTTCCCGCTGTAATTACTATGCATAATTGTTATTTAATTTAATTTTCATTTATTTTTATTTTTTCATTTTTCACACACTCGTGTGGTTCCCATTTTTGTAAGCCGCAGTGCGGCGTATTTAGTGGTTTGTTTTTGTGTTTTGTTTTCTTTTTTCTCATTTTTTTTAGGCTGCCTTTAAATAACATTCTGCTAAAAACTTACTATATGCTATAGTATGTGCGTGTGTGCGCGTGTTTTGTGGTTTTAATAAGACTTTAGTTAATTGAGTTAATAAAGTTAAAACCTCTCAGATATTGTTGAATTTTAAATGTTTTCAATTTAAAACTGTGGCTAACAAGACATCGAAAATAATTAAAAATAATAATGATATATTATATACTGGCTTTGTGCAAGAGCGAAGACGTAGTGTTGAAAAATCGGAAGTGTGAAAAAAGCGTGGGAAGCGGCTTTATGAATTATGTTTGTGAACCCATCGCTTGAGCTCGAATTCATTTCTAATTTTCATTTGAAACTTAGTACGAATACATTCGCGACGTGCTTCACACTTTACGTAAAATACAAAACTTCTGGATGCAAAATGCAAGTAAATCTCATTATCAAATAAATGTATAAATAACTGTAATAGAAATAACTTTAGATAATATATTGCAGGCAGTTTGATATCTCCCACGAAATGTATGTATCTTAAATAAATAGAGCTCGGCAAGGCCAGGTAATAGCAGCTAGTTTATATATACATTCCCATTCTCATAATCATCTGTCAGTATTTACACAAATTACACAAATAGCAATGAAACGAAAATTCCCGCTTTAAAAGTTCAGCCACAATATCGTAACTCGGGATAACTAAGCCCGAATTGACCGCATTAGCCGAAATTCTGTGCAAAAAGTGGGTGACCGAGCTCAGTGTAGAGTACCTGGGGTGCATAACGAACTGTGACAGACACCGAAAGCAACAGCGACAGCGACAGGAACAACAACAACACGAACAACTCAAACAGCAAATCGTTTGACTGAGATTAGATTTCGTGACTTGCACTTTTCGTTCCCATTTTCACGAGCAACACCCACTTTTACTGCCGCTAACCTTTCCCGCATTCAGCTGGTTTTGTTTATGGCTTCCTAAATACGAGACAAGTGCGCGCTAACAAGAGAAATCATACGCCCCGTGTGACATGGCCATTGTCATTTGTTTATGCTTAACTGTGTGTGTCGCCTGTACGCTCTCTCACTCTCCCTTTCTCGCACCCTCTCTTTCTCACATGCGCCCCATCTCTATCAGTCTGTGTTACAATTTTGCCTTTGGTATTGTTTGGCTGGCAAAAAGTTTTGTATTGCAAAACACAATCAGACGCAGATGCACTTTGGGGGCCAGGCCGACACAAGCAGAGCACAAAGTTTAAGACTCTTTGTGTCACTTTGCCTGGCAATGTGACAACAATAATAACAACAACAACAATAAAACAGAGCAGAAATAAACACAAATAACATAAACAAGCTATCAAGTAGCCTACAAGGACTACAAGTCACGCCCTGGCTTATTCTGGGTGGACCAAAACAAAGGTAAACAGCATCTCGAGCGCTTATTTTCGCTTGGAGCCCAGTCAAGAGCGAACCAAATTTGTAAAAATATTATTTTACGATTTCTTTTTATATTTTCCAAATGATTTTTACAATCCTGAGACTGTTATAAGTGAAATTTTGCCAAGTAAATATTATATATAAAACAATATTTAATCAAATAAAATACATTTTCACATCAATTTAAAATTCAACTTTTACTGAATTTATAAAATTTGAGCACTTAAGCAAAATATATTTAGTTTTTAGATTAAATTTAAGTTCACAAAATATATTACGTAATCGAAGTGAACATAACGAAACTCGAGAGAACAAAAAGTGGAAAATAATATTTCAATATAATATTTACTTAAAAATAAAGAAAGAGTTTTATTTTAAACAATTTTAATATGGAATGAAAATACGGAAATATGTTGAAGTATATCTGGAATTACGACTAAAACAAGCAAATGTCAACTAAAAATATATTTATTAAAAATAAATTTGTAAAAATAATAATAAATTAATGAAAAATTAGTAAATAGCCAAAAAAAATATATAAAGTCAAATTAGCTGGCTCGAGCAAAATAAAGATTTTAAAAAGAAAAGGTCCCCAAAATTAGCACTAAAAAATATATTAAAATATTTAAAAAGGATTATTACGATTTTTTTCAATAACTGGAAGCTGTGGTCTAGGAAAGTTAATAATTATTTTTTTTGAATATTTAAAAATATCCGTTTAAATTTATTAATGAGTTATAAGGGGTATCAAGAAAAAATTTATATTCTTTTCCGCTTTAAAATACGCTTTTTTAGCTAGCAAAAAATGATATGTGTATACATTTTTTTGTACATTTAAATGACCCTTAAAAAAGCGGCATAAAATTTGAAATTCGTTTTACAGCGTAATTCGATTAACTGAAGTGTTAAACAGACTGCAAACAGCAGGGTATTAAAACCGCCGGCAGCAAACGTTTACAATACAAACTAGGCAGCTGCTGTTGTTGTTTCTGCTGCTGCTAGTTGAGAGGGTGCGGGAAAAGGGGCGTGGCAGGAAATGCATACATCGGCCGTGGGGCGAAAGTCGCCGTTGCAGCATAATAATGTCAGACAGGCGACGTCTTTTTCATGCTGTAAATTGCAAAAATGCAGCCAGCGGGTCACAAACACAAACACAAACACACACGCGCACACATGCACACTGGGCGAGTAAGTTGCATAAACACATGTGCGCCTTTTTGCAGGTTTCAAGACCAAACGGAAGCGAGCGCCGCTCTGACAAGCGGCATGCCACACAGTGAGCGGCAGAAGTCGCACGGAGGAGGACGAGTGCCACAAGCGAAACAGGCTTGAAAAGGCAAGGTTTATGTACATTTAATGCGCGGCTACAGCAGCTACAGCGACAACAGCAAGGAAACAGCACAATAAATCCAGGATACATTAAATAACACACAGCAATACACGCACACACACAGAGAGACACACACACTTGCACAGTCGCAGAAATGTAGGCGGCAAGCGGTCAACTTCCCTTTTCGTGTCTATGCGCTTGTTTTGGCCACGCCAACTTTTTTGTTGTAACCAGAGTGTAGTTGCTTATGTGTGTGCGTGTGTGTGAGTGGCATTTCCTGTTTGCTTCTGTGTGTGGGTGTGCTTGTGTTTGTGGCAGCGGAAGCACAACATGGCGCTGCTGCTGTTTGTGGCGCATCAACGTCGCTTCAGCCTGCTCATAATAATTTCTTATTTAGTGAGCCAGGGAGCAGCCAGGTGATGCGATACACACACAGACAACCACACACACAACGAAACACACACCCACACACACACTAATTTAGTCACTATGTCCAACATATTTTCGCTTATTTTCGCTAGATTTTCCTTTTTTTTTTTTTTTTTTTTTATATTTTTGTTTTTCGTGGCAGCACAAACTTGCCTCAGTGGCACACATACACACACAGCTCCTGCTGGCCCTCACTCCGTCTCACTCCACTTTTGCCTCATTTTCGTGTGTCAGATTTATCTACTTTGTGCTCCTGTGTTTTATTTTTTTCTGGTTTACGTTTTTTTGTCTCTTGGATTTGTGTTGTGCACAAGAAGGTATTTAAATTCAAATTAAGCAAATGTCATGTTAAATTCAGTTGACAGGCGTCACCAGCGACGCCACCGCAACTCACACCCCCCCCCTCCCCCCACCCCCTCCCATACCACCACAGTCAACCAGATGCAGCTCTGGTAGGGACAGCGGGGCGGGGTCTCAGGTGTAGATGTCATTTTTGCTGATTAGCGTAAATTACTTAATGCATTGCCTTTGAAAATTATATTCACACAGATTTTATTATTTTTTATTTAAAAGCGTGTTAAAAATAATGTGGAATAATGGGAGTTTTTTTGTCTGCTTAATATGATTTAAATAATGTTTGTGTACCAGATTTCAATTAGGCTGCTAATAATTGTCATGATTTCTGATTTAAATTACTTTAATTTTAATAATCAAGAATTTTAGGGACTTTCCAACATACATATTTACTGTCTGCAATAGAAGACAAGTAAGAGGTTCCAGTCGGGAGCTCCCGACTAGGAAATACCCTGACCCTCTTCTTCCAACATCAAATATATATATAACCTATTTTAGAAGCTACTTATATGTCAAGTTTGGTGACTCTAGCTCTTATTATTTACCAAAATTGCCCAAAAAAAAGGATATCGAAATCGATTTTTATCGATTGCTTGGAAGCGGAGTAAGTTATCGATTATCGGAAACAAACTCGATCTGCGCGGACCCTAGGAGCACCTACATCTAAGCTTTCAAGTCTCTAGCTCTTATAGGTTCTGAGATCCTGCGTTCATACATACGGACGGACGGACGGGCGGACGGACAGACAGACGGACATGGCTAGATCGACTCGGCTATTGATGCTGATCAAGAAT
Source organism: Drosophila virilis (assembly GCF_030788295.1). Classification (NCBI taxonomy): domain Eukaryota; kingdom Metazoa; phylum Arthropoda; class Insecta; order Diptera; family Drosophilidae; genus Drosophila; species Drosophila virilis. The sequence continues at coordinate 75,306 of NW_027212820.1, forward strand.
ATATATACTTTATGGGGTCGGAGAAGCTTCCTTCTGCCTGTTACATACATTTGGACTTTGCACAAATACAATATATCCTTATACCCATTTTTAACGGGTTGAGGGTATAAAAACCTAGAAAGATCTAGACTGGTCTAAAATATATATAGACTGGTCAAAAATATATATATATATATATCGGAGATGTCTCCTGCTATGCTTTAAACATTTCATGACAAAGGCTATAAAAATGTATTTAAATAAATTTTCGATTTAAGCCCTTAAATTGCCAAATAGTTATATGTATATACAAATACAAATACAAATACAAAAAACCTTCTCTAATATACTTTTATATTTGTGGAAAAATAACAACAATTATTTTAAAGATTCGTTAAGGTCTGTTGACTCTGCCTGGAAACAATTTTTTAATCACAACTTTACTTTTAAATTAAAATAAAGTATATAAATTTAATGGCGAACAATAGAATTTGTATCCATGTCCAAGCTGAATCCTCCTGCTTATGCAAAGCACTTATAACTTAATTAAAAAGGAATCCATTAAACAAAAAGGTATTTTTTGTTCTCCCTTAAAAAAAAGGAAATCAGCTCACATTTTGTGTTTGGCAAACTATTTAATCAGTTAAGTCATAATAAAATGCTCAAGTATGTTGTGTGTGTGTGCGTGTGTGTGTGTGTGTGTGTGTGTGTGTGTGTGGTGTGTATAAATATGTATGTCACCTACATTTGAGTACACATGAGCACCAGAAAGTCGTGTACTTAGCACGAACTTGGCTTTTAATGCGCTTGTGCACATAAAATTTAATTCAAATCAGCTCATTAAACGCCCCGCCACTTGACACATTCATTCATGCGTCGACAGACACATAAATGAGCGGCCATTGTGGGCGGGGCGGTTAAAGCATTGCAGGCAGAGGGAAGCGGTGTTGCAGAGCCGAATAGGAAGTGAGTCGTGGCATGATTTTGTTTTGGCAAGGAGCGTAAAGCAGAGTTTATGTTGGACATTAAAGCGCGGAAGTAACTGCCGCAACAAAAAAAAAAAAAAAAAGAGAACAAATACAAAAATAACAAAACTAAACTAAAAATGCTGGAGAAAAATGCGAACAGGACGAACAAGAAGAAGAAGCAGAAGAGCAGCAGCAAAAATTCAGACACATTAAATATGATATATTTGCAAGACGGCAACCAGGACACAAGATAAGTTTTATGGCTGGGGTGACCAAAATAAATGGGTATACACTCATAGGTTCATAGGTTGCAAGAATTCATGTTATTCACGCTATTCACTTTATTCACGTTATTCACGCTACAGCTGCAAACACGTTTGTCTTTTATGAAATTTAAATTTAGTTTACAAGCAATTATCTAGTCCAATTGGTCTTTTACCACATAAAATACTAAACACAAACTGCAAAAGAATTGTTGTTGTTAACATGGCAGCAGCTGCTAAGCCAGACTCCTTTCAAAATATTCTTCATATTAATAGTCCTGGGTGTGCCTTTTGTTTTTTTGAGATTTATGATCTTAAGGCACATTGCCGATTAGATTTTATTTTATTATATATAAATCAGGAATATATCTGCTTTTGAATATCTTAAGTATTGCATAAAAATAAATAGTATCAAAGGTTACTCAAGCTCAAACTTAACTGAAAGCCATTCTTGATGCTTCGGGACAAAGGGGATTCGAATCTTAGACAAATGGTAGTAGCTGTTACTTGATTGAAGACTATTTTAATGTTGGGTAGCTGCTCTTGCTACGAAACCTATCAATTGATTTTGTTAAGACTCATTTACTTTCCATTTTTATGTTATTATACCCTTTATGAGGGTATTTTAATTTGCCATGAAACTCATAGACGAAGACATCATCAAGTGTATTTTCTCGATCAGCATCAACAGCCCAGTTGATATATTCAAGTCCATCTGTCTGCCTGTCTGTCCGTCTGTCCATCCCATCTACCACCATCTTGAAACTTGTCACATGTTCATCTCTCCATCTCCGGCTAAAGCATATCATATAGCTGCCATAGGAACGATCGATCGAAATGTAGATTCTCGTATGACAAAATATTATGTTTTCCAATATACTTATTTTATCAAAGTCAGCAGTTACGAGCTTCACTATTTCTAGAAAGTTGTAAAACCGTAAGGCAAATGTCAACACAAAAGTTCTTTATGTTGAACAGGCAACCTCTATCTGGATAGTTCTAAGTTCAGACGCTAATATATTGCCAGAAGTAAGTGCCGCTCTCTTCATCTCTGTCAAATTACGTTTACTCCCAGATAGTACAATACGTTTTTAATATTATTGCTAGAAGTGCCGACCTTACCCCTCTGTCGAGGCAACTTCTCTTCGCTATTTGCATTTCTTAGCACACTCTTAGCCAATATATTAAAATGTAAATATTTTCAGCTACCAAGTCTTGCCACATGATTGGCAATCTCTCAAATTTGCAGAATATTTTAGAATAAATGGGATGAATGCTTGCAAGAAAAGAAAAGAAAAAAGAAAACTATTGCTGAGTGGACAAATTGCAAAAATGCCATTACAAACACCTACAAAACCCCTTTTCCATTACCGAATGCAGTAAAAACAAAAAACCATAAAGAGAAAGAAAAAGAAATATGAAAGAAGCATGGTATGGAGGGGACGTACAGGGGAGCGAAATCTGTGCAGCTGCCAAGAGCTGTTCACATCGCTCGCGTAACTTTATCAAAATCAACTTGAGATGCATTTTTGTGACGCCAACAAGTGTTGCACTTGATCTTTTTCTTGACACTGGCCAATGGCAAAGGAATGGAGTGTGTGTCCACACACACACATACACAGAAACCCGCATGGAGGAATCGAGCACAAGGCTCGCACCCGCCCACTCTTTGGGTCAATTTTGCTGCAATGATGGGGAAATTTGTGCCAGCGCAAGCGACTTGCAACTGCCACAGATTGCAGCGAGGTAAAGATTGAAGATTGAAGATTGGGTCGAATGGAATTTAATTTTGTGCGAAACTTTGTGCAAATACGTTGCACAAGCAATACAAGTATCCGTATCTTGTGTTGGGTTAACATTGTGACCGATACGAGAACTTGGCCAAGAACAACAGCCAAGTCCATCCGGGACTTTGTCATCGCATCAGCTGTTTTGGCCAGGACAAAAGGGAGTGCGGCCGTGCGAGTGCAAGTCAGAAGGGCAGCTCTCCACACTGACAAGGACGTAGATGGATAAACCCTAATTTTTTGAAAATAAAATAAAAATCAGCAATAGGAAACTTAATACTTTCAGTGTGCTGCCGCGTATATGCCCTAACAGACTTTGCGATCGAAAATAAAAAAAAGAAATGAGTGGTGATACAAATATTGGATCTAAGCAGCTGTTTATACTTATATAAGTCAGTTTTATATTTATCTATAGGTGATTAAAACTGGCTTTTCTAGGGCATTATTGGTAGAGCATATTTGGTCACAGGTCAACTATTCGATATACTAATATATTTCTGCTTAAGGTTTTTGTTTAGATATTTGTGGCTCATAAATCGCACTTTGCAGCTTCTAATACATTTTGGCAACTGTAGTAATATATAGAAAAATTTAAGGTATAAACAATAGAGATTTATTTAAACTGGTAAATCAAGGCAAACAATCTGTTTTATGAGAGTTATACGATCTTGTGATCATCCCGCATTAAGTTCGTTAACATAACTCAAAAACTTGCAGAGTTTAGAGATATAGAGAGATACAAGCCTGTTATGCAAAAGTTGATCATTGTTAAACAATATATGAACGTTAAATCCTATTTATAGATTCAAAACTATCCTTTTCTGTGCTTAAGAGACTTTTAAGATATCTTAGCATACCCTTTAGAAGAGCATTGGGGCAATAGAAACCAAGCGGGCGGGCAGCTGGCCAAGACAAAGTGGCAAGACAAAGCCCGTCAATGGCAACCAATTGAACAAAATCATTTCAAATTGTCTCTGTGAAAAGTTTTTCAGCCAGTTGCACTTAGAGCCAATGTCGAAATCAACGAGTTGTATCTGATGGATTGTTGTCTGGCTGCCAGCTGCGAGTGCCGTTATTTATTGTGATCTGGCAACGTATCTGGCAGCTCTGGCGCCGCTGGCAAATGTTGCCAATCCGAAATTAAAAGAAATCAAATGCCATTTAAGCGGCCTTCACTCGCATTTGCATGCGAGTTCTCGAGGCGGAAAGATGTGGGGTGTTTTGCACGAATCATATATATACTTATTCGTATATTCGTAATTTAAATGTTGTTTTGTCCAAATTTATTCACATATTCGTTTATGCAAAGTCTACTTACTTGAAAAACAATCAGCTTTTTGCCTTCTCCCTCCCCCAATAAGCCAAAATATTTGATGCGCTTCGGTTAGGGCTCGCATCGCCACAAATACACACACACACACACACCACACACACACACACACGAACGCACTTGAGCATATATATAGGTATTTTCCATTCCGCACAGGTAATCGATTTTCGTGCTTTTGGCGAAATGCACAAAAGAACCAAACAACAAAAAAAAAAAGAAAAGCGGACCAGAAAAACAACAACAAAAAGCAAAGCAACTTTGTTGTGCGTCGGTTTTCCTTTTTACCTCTGCTGAAGTTGGTTTACACCCTTCTCTGCTACTCCTATTCTTCTGCTCTTTCTCTCTCTCTGCTTTGTGCATTTTTGTTTTATTTCGCCTGCGTATACTTAATATTATGTTGAAAACTTTAAGCAGTTAAGAGCTCTTCGTGCTTTAAATATTCCAACGGTGTGCGTTGAAGTTCGGCAACTTGTTGATTTAGTTTTACCTCAATTTGGAGGTCATGCGACCCTTGCCGCATTAAGAAATAAATAAATAAAAGTAAGAAAAAAGAAAAAACCCAAAAATATGCTTGGCATAATCACCATATCAGACGATGTGGAATGTTTTTGATCTTCTCCCAACTAAAAAGCAGCTCAAAATTGGGTAACGCATTTTGATATTCTCGGAAAATTACTTGCGACAAAGTTTACTTTAGAGGACGGCAAATAAAGTGTTTCATATACACAAAGAGCCAGCTTTTAAATTCCTTATGTGAAGCAATGAAATATAATCAATGAAAGCATAAGCCTTCGGTTATGGAAAAATAATACATATATTAATAAAAACTAGTCTCAATTACCAGGCATATCGGGGTCACATGAGTAAGGCAAGTGCTACTGCTTATTCTTTAAGGAAATTAACAAACTGAGTAAATTTGTAAGCCAGCGACTTCTCGTTTGTGAGTTTGATACGTAGACATCTCAATCACGCTGGTTCATAACGCCGTTGTATATTTTGTAATTTTTGAAAAGAATTTTGATATAAGCTTTTACCACAATATGGCGGCTTGGAGCTTGGCTCAGAGCTTGTCAATATTTCAAATGCCTTTTCAATAAAGTTTGCATTCAACATATTAAGCAAATAAATGTCTATCATTTTCACTTCCAGATCTTATATCCCTTTTTTTGACTCACCTTAAGTACAGCTCAATTTCGGCCGAATTGCCACTCAACGACTTAACGGATTGTTGAAAGAAATAACAATTGAAAAGTGTCGAGCACTGCGACTGTCCCAGGAATCGCACCAAAAATATCTCTAAAATTGCGTGTAAAATTATTCAAAAGTGCAAAGTGCACATGTGGCACGAACAAAAATCCAATTACGAGCATCGAGCTGCGAATCGAATATTTTGACAAGTATTCAATGAATTTAATTTGAAATTTGCGAACATTCAGAGCAGCTGGCTAACACTCTGACCCAGCCCCAGCCCCAGTCCCAGTCCCAACACAAGCCCAAACCCAAACTGAGCCCGACTCGACCCGGCACTCAGATCAGCGCCAGTCAATAGGCAGATGCAGACAGGGGCAGCCGAATGGATGCCAATGCCATTGGCAACGAACTTGCCAAATGCGCCGGCTGCAGTCGCCCTGGGTTATCTGGGTGGTGTAAATGGAATAAGAGGCGGGGGGGGGAGAACCGAATTAGAAATGTATAGAACAGAAGTTACTCAATTGCCAGTTGGAGGTCCCAGCAGCAGCAGCAGCAGCAGCAGCTATGAAAAATGTTTGTGGCCATAAGAAGCTGCGAACTGGGAGCCGTTAGCTGGAAAATCTCTGTGCGAGACGCAGCCGGAAAGCAGGAATGATTCCGGCCTGGCGGGCGATAATTCTTAGGCCAACATGCAATGGGGCGGGCGGTTGAAAACTTTTGCAGCCATTGTGCCGGGTGTCAGTGCAATGATTTCGCCGGGCCCCAGCCCGAAGCACCCGCAAAAGGGTGTGACTAAATATGAATGATTTAAACAGCTGAGCTGCCGCCTCACGGACCCACCGCCTAGTCTGCCCGTCGAATTATATTCACATCTTTTTTTTCTTTTCCTGTAATATTTTTTAACATTTCTCAGAACTTTGCACGTTGAACATCAAATTTGAGCATACCGCAAACTTTGTCAAAATGTTGGGCAAAGTTTTCTTCCTCTTTTTTTCTCGACGGTCGGCTAAGAAAAATTATCACTATTGTTACAGATTTGTAAATGGACGGTAAAAATGTGGTTGTCATTTCCGGTTCCATGTGGTTTGTTCTGTCGCAGCTTTAATAGAAAAATCAATGACTAGTTTACCTTTATAAAGAAGTTGGAATTTAAGCATAATTATTTTCATATCGTTTTTGGATATTAATAAGACGGTAAAATGTTGATGTTAAGATTGAAATCGATCGAAATAAATTTTAATTTTTCCGAGGACTTAGCTTTGAAGATAAGTGCAAAAAGTGGTTTCAATTAAACATAATATTTCTCAAAATGAATTCAATGCCGACATAAATTGCTCGAGTGTTTTTCATTCCCTCACACAGTAGTGAAAAAGATACCCTTAGCATTAGATTAGCATTCAATTAGTCTGATTGACTAATCAGATAAACACAATTTAGTATAGAAAACAGAAATACATTCTTGGTCAACCAATATTATCATGCAGCACACACAACATACCCATTGTCTTTGTTTATTTCGTTAATAGCAAACATATGTTTTCAATATTTGACTGATATCTTTTAACAACTGTGCAAACATTTATTTCCATAGCTCTAAACGTTGATATTTCTTATCAACGATCGCTAGTTCATGGAGCAGCTGCATCTTCGGGAACTTTGCAACCAGCCGTGTGGAGCCTCTTTAGCTCAGTGGCAGAGCACTGGTCTTGTAAACCAGGGGTCGTGAGTTCAATCCTCACAGGAGGCACAGATATATTTAAAATTTTGTAAATTTATTTTAAGTTTTTAATTTTTTGTATGTCAGAGTTACATAAACAGCATATTTGACCGCTCAGAAACAAAATTAATTTTATTTCTTTTTATAGTTTTGAAATTCATTTCAATGAGTTTTATTTATTTTGATTCTATTATGTTTAATTTTTTTTTTTTTTTGGTTTTATATATATATACATTTTTTTCCTTTGGCTTTAATGGGTTGACCACGGCAATCTCCTGTCTAGAGTTAGACCCAGAGACTTTACTTTTTTTCTGTTGGCAGCGTGTTGCCGTTTAGGCTAACAGAGGCAGGTTTTACGTCTTGTGGCGAATAATATGTGTGTTGACTTGTCTTCATTTACCACAATGTTCCATCTTTGGAGCCATGGTGCGAGGCTTGACACCTGAGCTTGCAGGATGACGAATGATCCGTTGACGGAGCTACAAGTGCAATGGCATCTGCATAGGTCGCGATGTGCAGGTCATCCCTGTCGATAACAGGATGGTCAGCTGTGTTTAGTTTGTATAGGACTGGGCCCAACATGCCCAGTGGTGGGGCCTTATGATGGCATTGCAGATGCCCTTAAGGAAGTCAGGAGCACGTGGAGGATGGAGCTTGATGGTGGCTGCGTCAATGCCGTCGGAGCCAAGACTTTTAGTTGTTTTTAAGCTGGACGCGACATTTTCGCCTTCTTCTACTTGTATGGGTCATGGGGTATGGGTCAAGTCCATTTGGCAAGTGCATTGTGCATTTTAAAATAGCTGTGTGGCTATTACATCTGAGGCAGACCATATTATGAAGGGTGTAAAAATACGGTCCAGATGGAGTGCAAAGTCTAGGCTCTCTCCTCGTTGGAACGACACCAGGAGCCAGATAAGTTGAGAATAGGTGCAACAGCTGTAACAGCTACCCTTGACGTCGAAGCTGATTATGCCAAGAGCATTACTCTGAATTTTTTTTTTTTGCCTTTCCGTGGATAGAGAAAATTCTTCTAGAATTCCACACTTGAGGTGGCAGACCCTTAAGGTGGACTTTTACTCGTGGCTGTGGCCACAGCTCTCAGCTTCGCCGGCTGTTATATTGGCCAGTAGATCAGTATTCGGTTGGAAAAATATTATTTGATGAGCTCTTAAGTGCCGAAATTAAAAAGAAATCACTCCATGCGTGCTGGCATATAGTAATAAATCTGTTTATTACTCTACGGCCTTATGGCGTGCTGGCTTCGTCTCAGCATCGGTATTCCAAAAAAAGCTCTCCATCAACGGTATCCTTCCAAAGCTTTTGATATTTAGCGTTGCCACATTAACTGATTAACAATTTTCTCTTAAGGTTACCATTTGAATGTACAATATTAAGAGTCAGCTGACCTCTCCAACTGAGCTAAAATAAATACACATAATTTTCTTATTTTACAAGGCTGCCGTAACAAGAGTCTTCAGGTCTTTGCATACGCTGTTAAGGGCTGCCTTGTCGCGAGGATTACGACTAAGCTACCGTATTCTGCGAAGACGACGCTTAGTTCTCAGTT